>NW_013525916.1:1874799-1911050 GCF_000836215.1 Papilio polytes
CCAAACAAAACTACGGAAACTACACAGAAAGGGTTTAACATGTGATCTTGTGGTTTTATGCAGCCTGTATTCATATATTAATAAATCTTTCTAAAACCCTATTCTTTCACCTTTATTTCAATTTGTTTTATAATTCACTTCAACTTTCAATGTTCAATCAATTCGTAATTAAAATATTTATTGTAGTGTTGTAGTTTTATTTAATGTATGAATTGGCAAATAATTCATTGGTGGCAATCTAAGTCAGTAACTTCTTACAAAAATGTAAATGCACTGACTTTCAAGCGCAATTCCGTTAGTTTGCAATTAAAATAAAAAGTAAGTAGCCTATGTGTTCTTCCAGACTGTGACCAAATTTCATTGAGATCCGTTAAGCCATTTAGGGGACAAACTCTAACATCCCTCCATCTAAACTTACGTATTTATAATATTAGTAAGATATGTAATAGCGAAATAACCAGATTATATCAAAGAATAGCTTTCGCCCGCGACTCCATTGGTATTAAAAAAGGAACAAAAGTGAGTAGTGTTCTTCCAGACTATCCTCTATACCTATACTAAATTTTAACGAAAACCGTTCAGCCGTTAAGGCTGCAAATTCTAACAAACGTCTAAACTTTCGCATTTATAATGTAAGTATGATTAAAGTACACAGATTGCTTTAATCTGTCAGTGTACAGCAGCACTAACCCTTAGCCGGTATCGACGGAAACCATGGATCACTTTTTGTATTGTTTAAAAATAGCAAAAAATAAAGCCTTGAATTTTTAGATATGAATAATTTATTAATATGCTGAAATACTGATATGTATTTTGCATAAAAAACTTGCTTTTATAGTGTCAACTTTTAAATGTTTTTTATTTTTATTAGGCAGTGGGTATCGTTATAATTTAAATTAATTCAAAATATATAGGCAACTATTTTACATATGTAAATGTGTACGAGTATACATACATATTCACTATGTATTAATGTTGTAAATGAAAAACATTTCTTGTATATTCCACTTGTAAAGCAAACAACATTCAAACGTTCATTTTCATTCAACATTCAACATTCAACGTAAAACAAACAACTTCGGACACGGGCAAAAATTATTTTACTCATCATTCTACATATTTATTAATAAAATCTTACTAACTAAATCTAGTAATAAACTTAATTACGTAGAAAAGGTTCAAACATATTTTGGCATTATTATGAAATATTCACATCATATCAATTTCTTTATTTAATAAATCACTACACTAACCGCCAAGATTTTGACTAAAATTGCCATAATTGTTGTTCGTAGCCCGACCGAAACCGTTAATATTGAAGTCTCCCAAATTGTCACTAAAGTTAATGTTTTGATTGAGGTTCCCATCGCCCTGTTTGTCTGCAATTCTCTGAACAATGTTTCGATCTTGATTTTTTTTCAATGCTGATATCATTTTGCTGTCCCCAAGCGCTGAATTTGCGTCAGTTCCATTTATGACACTTTGTTTAAAAGATATCTGCGTGCCTGACTGTGAAGTCTCACCGCTATCCTTCTTCGATCCGAAGATGTTTTTTACCGAAAACTCTGTTAGTATGTATCTAGCCGCGTCTGATATTTTACCAGGTATCGAGGTCAAAATAGATAGGTCTCCGTGACACGAGTGGATTGTTGATAGAAGCATCACGAGTAATATCGGTCGAAACATTGCACTGAAGTCTGTTAATTTTAAACTGAAGTTAGGTGTGTCGGCGGACTAACCAGGAGAACGACTGGCGCTGCTGTGAATTGTAACAATAACTCGCTCTAAAACCGGTCGAAAAATAATTTAACTTTTTACAATTAGGGATTTCCACAGACGAATTCATAAGAATAGTGCAAGTAGGTTTTTTATCGTATAAGATGACAAACGAGCCGCGGACATTGAAATTTGACAGGACTCGTCGCTGCCCAATATTCATCCGCATTTGCAAATGCCTTGCTTGCCTTTAATTAACACTTAATTAAATATTAATTATTTCCCACTTGAAATTATCGTAAAATTTCTTTTCTGGTAACTAATCAGTTTCAACCTCAGGAAAAAAATCTCCCCTTTATAAAATTCGTAACTTTTACAAAATCTGCATAACCTACTTAACTAAGTCAACAGTTTACAATTATCTCAATAAAAAAATTTGTTTGATTAAGAGTCAAAAAATGCACAAAATAGGATATTTCCCCTATCTATGGATTCCAATCCCCTTCTTGTATGGATATGGTGCAAGTTTGTCTAAATGTAATAACACAATTATCTTCATTATCTTAGTGAAGTCATAATTTTATTACGATTGCCCGTAGTCAAAGTTAGATAACATGAGGATGAATGTATAATTCACATCACTCTCCACCCCGGACTTTCCAGGCTTCGTTAAAAATAGATGCTATATACGGTGTTTGGGGATGATATCGAGCAGAATGAAATATCGCAATAACACTATCCTGGTCTTGCTTGCCTCTCTCAAGTATATAAACTAATCAACGCACTTGAACTTTAATTGAATCGTAAGACGATAGCGACTCGGTCGCTCTTTAGAAATTACAAGCCGTTGAAAATATTTATCAGAAAAATGCAGAAAGAAATGACGATTTTCTTTTTGTTGCTAGCAGTTTACCATTGTGAGGCCGGTATAGAGGATATCATCGGTATACCTGGGAAAATCTTTAAAACTTTCTTTGATGTTTTTTCTCAACGACCCGAAGAAAGAGGAATAAATCAGAGAATAGCTGACAAACAGGGCAGTGATAATTATAACCAGAATTTAAACTTGAACGGGAATACAGGTAATATAAACCTGGACAGTAAAGGCGTGGAGAGGAAACAAAACTACGGGAACTTATTAGGACGACCTAAGCCTTAAACTTTTTCAAATCTCTATCAATATTGTTTCAAAATCAATTGTAACAATTTTTTTCATTGTATCCTATTTTATCTCAGTATGGAAAAATACCATTAATAAATAAATTATAATTGAAAAACATGTCAATGTATTTTCTTTGATGTATCCCAAATGTATTGTTTTTGTCAAAATTAATTATGAGAAAAAGCAATATCAAAATAAAATGTTGCATATATGAAGTAAGGACATTAAAATATTAAAAAAAAATAAGGTGTCTTCGCCAGTTTTTATGAATTTGAACACAGCAGTTGAAAAAAAAATTGTGGTACATATGCATCTTATGTTTTTTAAATTGTGAATTAATTTTCATTGCATACTGTTATGGTGCTATAGTTTTTTTTTTATCATAAGGTGGCAAACGAGCAAGCGGCCACCTGAATTTGCCGAAATTGCAAAGCGACCGTTGCCCATAGGCATTAGCGAATGCAGATACGTTGCCTACCCTTATCGACGGAGGAGGAGACGCACATAAACAGGATATTTCCCCTTTCTATGCGTATTCTCTACCGTCAAATCCCATCCTATCCTTATAAGAAAGGGGTTGAAATGGGAAGGAACTAAGAATAGGCCTCCGGTACCACAGTTACCAGACGAAACGCAGAATTGCTTCCCCTTCACGCCTGTCTTATATGTGGTTGTCGTATTCCACCGGGCGAGCCGAGCCCATTCCTCTGCAGATGTTAAAATAGTAATGGATGGATGAAATATCTTTAAAACGGCTAAAATAATATCGTTTACGTTCGCACAGATTTAGAACATGTGGATTTGATAGAACAAAAGGGCTCCTAACAATTTTTATTAATTTCACGCAGTCACAGACTCATGAAATAAACACTTATCAAATGTCAAATAAATTATTGTCCTCGGAGATGTAGTAATTAGCAATTTTAATAACAGTCACGATTTCCTTGCGAATGACAATAAGTTGTTAATAATTTATAATTAATAGCTCTTGTGAGAAACTCGTGCGTGGGAATAGAGAATATGTAGAGTCGAATTAAATGGAAAAATGAAATGTAACGAGCCTTAGTTGCACAATTTTGCTTTTTTGAGATTGTAAATATATTAAAAATAGCTATATTTTTATTATCATTTTAAACACTAAAATTTGTAACATTCTTAAATAAATCCATAGACAATAAATTACGTTTTATCCAGTAAAATGTGTACATATAATTTCTCATTTCCATTGAATTCGACCTCTATATATACTACATGAAATGTATTAAAAAAACTTGCCACTATAAAATGCTTTATTTAAAAGCTCGCAAACATGTAACTGAAGAATCATTGGAAAGCTTTACACACAGACATAATTTGTAAATACAGAACGGTTATTATTTAACGCTAGCCGCTAAAGTTTATGTTTAAATTATGTTTTTTTGCACTCGTAGATTGTCCAACACTTTTAATATAAACATGTCCCACGTTACCGTGCAAATTAATATTTTGATTATAATTTCCTTCGCCCTGTTGTTCGGCAATTTTCTGTACAACTATTTGAGGTCGGATTTGTGTTTTGACTTTCGTAACATTATTGTTTTCAATCACAAGTTGTGTGCTCGCTCCCGTTCCGTTGATAACTTGTTGGTTGAAAGAGACTCGAGTGCCCTCTTGACTTTGCCCGTCTTGTTTAATAGAAAATTCGGTAAACACGTATTCACTTGCATTTTTTTCTTTGTTCACGGGATATGACGTCATAACTGACAAGTCTCCGTTACTTGAATGTAATGTAGAAAGAGCCAGAATAAATAATATGAGTTTAATCATTTCACTGATACGTTTTTTAAATACTTGTGTCTAGATGTCTTTATAAGAACTTGTATCACAACTGACGCTTGAACAAATCTTAATGCTATTTACGTCTGTAACCGGTTGAGGAGGAAAAAGAGGGGGAATTCATACGTCTTTTGAGACTTACAATTTTTAAAAATAAAGCAAATTGGTTATAAGCAATCCAGTACAGAAAAACGTGAATAATCGAAGATTTAGTTAAAATTCCGGATTCGAAATCACGACCATGTAATCGGCAGTTCGTACTCTCAACAAAAAGCTATTAGCGCTTATATGCTATCAATGAGTAAATGAATAACATAAAATGAATAAAATTACACTACAAAATATTAAGTCGTATGACAAACATATGTAAATTAAAATAAAGATTAAATTATGATGATTATTAAATAGCGTAATCATATAAATTAAGCATTTTATTACCTCATTAATAAATAAATAATAGTTAAATAGTTTCACACTCCGTTTTCCTTAATATACAGGTGTCTGTACTGTTTGCATTCGCTTAATCTTTAGTATATTGTGGCCCTTAAAAACAAAAATCGTAAATCAAATAACGGTCATTGTCAACTCACATACCGCCAGCAAATCTTGTCGACTGAGCATATTAAGATTATAAAATGTTAAGAAAATCAATAATATTTTATTTATATCGTTTATTTCCGATAGCCACTGTGACGTTTTATCAATTATACCCGAAGCTGTCAAAAAGACCGCTGAACTCTTCGGTACATTCTTCAGAAGTAATGACAATTTACCGGGATATACAGAGATGACAGACGTTTCTCAGAAAGTTGCTGATAAACGAGGCGATGGGAACTACAACCATGATGTTAATGCAAACAACAAGGAAGGCTCTGAAAATCGCCGTCATCGGACGTAGAGAAAGCAACAACTATGAACATGAATTTAACAAAAAACTGTACATTGAAGTTACACAAAATAAAACATTGTTATGCGCAAATATCTCTAACTTAAAATTTTAAATAAATGCATTTGTACTAAAAAAGAGTTTGTTTCAATTTGGAATACATGGGACGAGTAATTAATTTTCTGGGACATCCTGTGTTAGAGATAACCGATTCTAAGGTAATTGCACACATGAAAACGAAGCGAAGCGAAGCTCATACGATGTTAAATAGAAACTACCATAAAAAATATTGTATGTACATCGCATAACGTCTCACAGGTTACAGTGCTTTCACAACAGTGGTTATAGCAGCTGTAACTAGTGGAGTTTATTGATTGTAATAATATGCTGAACGTCGCAGTGTATCGTCTCGCTTTCGCCTCGCTTACCACCTTGATGTGGCCCTTAACAAATAACTACATCAAGTCTCTGTAACTAGCACTCATACGCAACACGTCGCTCCAAAGTAACGCAGCTAGGATTATAAAATGTTAAAAGCATTATTTTTAGTATGTTTATTATCAATATTTGCGGACAGCAGCGGCGATTTGTCATTTCTGACGGATTTACCTCGTGCTTTAAAAAAACACATCGGATGCTTTTTTCGGTACGATCTTCGGGAGAGATGAGAATCAATCGGATTATGTGCAAAATAATACTAAGAGAGGAGAGTTTTCGAGAGGGGGAGTTGGTCAAAAAGCTGTGGATGCTCAAGGAGATGGGAATGTCAATCAAAATGTCAACGTCAACCTCAATAATGGTACCTTAGTGCTGTTGAAGCCTGAAGACCTCGCCGGCCAGGTACAAGGAAACAATAGTAAATCTTCTAACTAAAAAAATAAAATGTTTACTACGTTCTGATTTAAAATGTTAATAGAATGAATATCGTTGTTTAGTGTGTATTATTATCTAGAAAAATTTCGGTTTATACTAAAAACTACAGTCGCAAGTCGTAATTGGACATTGTGTACACATTGAGTATCGGCAAAGGATAGGATACAGCTTTTAAATGTGCCTGTGCGAACAAATTCGGTCACTGGTACGCGACTTATTTGTTTTTATTACTATTCCGTTGTTTCCGTAACATATTAGTTAATAAATCTATACACAATTAAGCAAACTAATGATATCATGTTTTTCAAACACTGATATATCATTTTTAACAATAAAATCAAAATTATTATTACATGAGGAAAAAATTATCATTATTTTAGCAAATTCACAGTTTCTCCACCTAGGATTTCCCAGTCTTCGCTAAAAATTTAACAACGTATTAAAACAGGAAAGTCTTAACTTCGAATCCTATAAATCAATATAAAACATGTTCCCAGAGTGCAATCAATAAATATTTTTTTTTAAAAAGAGAATGATTTTTCAATAGTGTTAAAAACAAGGCACGATACTAGGAACCTTAGTAAATTATTTATTTACACTTTTAGATAATTCTGAAAAGGAAGTCACTTTGATCATATTTGTAATGAATATGTATGTTTTTTTTAACATAAATAAACCAGCGCTTGATCACGTTTCCACCTAAGCTAAGTGAAGACGCCGCCGAAGGAAAGAGCGCGCTAGCTCAATAAGTGCCTATGTTATCGTTATACGCATAGTTTTGTGTGGTAATTTTTATAGGAATGGGCAAAAATGCTGACGAATAACAGTACTTTAAAATGGGTGAAATATTTTACAGGACTCGTATCTGTATCACTTTACACCTGCCGTAGATCAGCTAAAAAATCGATTACTGTCGATTTTAAAACTGGTAGCCAGTTTTAACATCTTGGCACGAATGGGCTCAATACTTTCTTATACGAAAAGGTTGGGAAAGGAGAGTGGATTTGACCGTGGCGGATACGCATAGGAAGGGGAAATATCCTCTTTATGAACGTCTCCTTTTCCGTTAAGGGTAGGCAACGCATCTGTAATTTCAGATGTATTTGGGCAGTGATCGCTTCACTTTCCTGGTTTTGGTGAATTCATGTGGCTGCTCGCTCGTTTGCCACCTTGATAAAAAAATGCCAGAAGAGACCTGTATCACTGTATTTTTCAATCCCACGACATTCAAATAAGAAAAGGATGAGTAGAGACGATGATTTTAAAATATATCAGACCTGTTTGCCACCTTCAGCTATAATTATTCTACAACTGGTATTTATGGCAAAATAAAACAGAAACCTAAAGTGATTAATGCAAGACTGGCAAGTTTCGATATTTTTTTATTTTAAACATTTGCCGTGGTTTTGTAATTTACAACCATTATTGTTTTAAATATACGACTTGTGAGACATTATAATTTTTGTAGTTTTATATGTTTTTTATATTTTTTAACAGTTGACAGCTGTACAAGAACGATGATTAAAAATATATTTTTAAGCAGGGCGTTTAGTATCTATATCTCTCAAATTTCGATACCTCAGTAAAGCCAGAATATATGTAACCCAAATAATCTTTTATTGAAATAAACATTTTAAGTACATTAGTAGGTAGATTAGTTACCTATGCAATATTGATCAATGTATCTATCGTATATCTTTCATGAACTTAACAGAAGACACAGGGATGTATTCATAATATAACGAAAAGTTAAAATTTAAGACGACGAAATGCAGCCAGACGTTGGATAGGTCCATTTATTTATGAGAAACAAGCTTTCACTCGCGACTCCGTACGTGTGGAATTAAAAAAAAATAAACAGCCTATATGTTCTTCCAGACTGTGTTCCACATTTCTGCCAAATGTAATCGTGATTCCTTCATCCGTTTAGGCGACAAACTCTAACAAACATTCATCCAAACTTTCGCATTTATAATATTAGTAAGATGAACATTTTTATTTTGTTACAAGCACAACATATACCTTCATCATGTTGAAGAAATATGATTTTTTCACAGATAGATTATAATTCATGCACATTTTGATTGTGACTTGGAATGCCTTAGGTGACACAAACTCGAATTGTGAAGGTAATTTAAATACCGAATTATCAAGGTTTTTGTCGCAAAATAAAATAAATAGGCACTTAATATTCGTTAATTTAAATTAAACATAACTACTATCTGTTGGGTTCCACTGATGGAGTACTAGTAGACAAACGTATCGCTGTCTCGTTTTTTTTTTAAAGAACGAGGGGGATAAAGATGTGCTTTTTTTAGGGATTTGTCAGTGGTAATGTGCGTTTATAAATACATTTTAATTTGTATCATATGAAACGTCACTTATTATAAGTTCGTAATAAAACAACATTTATAGTACATTTAATATTTATCACATAATAAATGCAGGATGTATTCTTACAGTAAAATTACATTTATTTATTTAATGTCCATGTTTATATATTTTTTTCGTCAATGTGTAAATGTGAACAACATGGTATATACATGGGGATACAGAATAAAGGTCCTTGTTAAAGATTTTGACTGAAGTTGCCATAGTTGTTGTTGTTCGAGCGTCCAAAACTATTTAAATTCAAGTCTCCCAGATTGACGTTTACATTATTATTGACAGGCTGGATTTGGGTACTAGGCGGTGCTTGTAGTGCTTCGCTGTTCGCCTGGTCTTTCGTCTCGATAGGTATGTCCAATGGTCTTGCCGATTCGACGATCACAGTCCCTGCCAAATCCTTCGTCTTAGATTGCACTCGTTGCAATCCACCTAAGTTCGGTACTAGAGCTTTGCACTTAAAACACACTATTAGTAACAACAATATAACAGTCTGGGTTCTCATTTTTAATATATCTTTTGTTAAATAAGTTCTCGTATCGAATACAGACAAGGGACTGAGACCAAGTTTGTTCTTAACATTCTTTTATATAGAACCAGTTGGATTTAAATAGAAGCAGGTGCGAAGTTTGTGAATAATGAAGTATGGTTCGTAGCAACCGGCGCGCCGTGAGACACATTACTGGTTATCAGAAGGCGTTTTTAAGACTTTTTTATTTAATAATGCTGTTAAAATATGTAATACTAGCAGTACTAATATTATAAATGCAAAAGTTTAGATGGATGGATGTTTGAGAGTTTGTAGCCTAAACGACTGAACGGATTACGATGAAAATTCGTATTGGTGTAAAGTATAGTTTGGAAGAACGGGGTCGCGCGTGAAAGCTAGTTTTAATTAAATATTCGTGTGATAATAAGAAATGGTTAATAAAACAAGGGCATATATTGTAAAATTGTATTGAATAACAACAAATGTATTACAATGTGAACATTTAAATTTATCATGGAATAATATTTAAATTAGATATTAAGGTGAAAGAACATCAAAACATTTTAAAATACATAATTGAAAATTACATAAATTACAAATTTTAAGTTGTAAATAAATACTATCATAGTACAGTGTTGTCTGTGGTTAAAACCAATAAGATGAACTAGGAGTCATTGTGCCCCTAAAAATAGGATAAACAACCTTCGTTTTGAAAAGAATTAACAGAATTTTATACTCCGTAATGCTTTGTATTAAATTAAAACTATAGTAAGCAAAGGGTACACTTAATCTCAACTTTGAGTAAACCAATTGTTTAAAACCAAATAAAATAAGCGAATATTAGAATATTTTACAATTTCACGTATCTCAGAATTAACACAAAAACGATTTTAAATGAATATATGCATTTCTTAAACGACTTTTTTAATTAGGATTATTTTGGAATGAGATACACAATAGTTAAACTTCATGGTTTGCTGTAAAAACAAGATTTTAATTTCATTCATTTAACATAGAAGTTGAGAAATGTAAAAGTTCATGAATACCGGTTTTGGCTAGTAATAAATATAAAACGATTATGTATTACAATAAAATAAATAAAAAACGCCAAAAGAATCATTCTGTATTTTGATATTAAAATTATGGTATGTTAAAAGTAAATAAAGAAGAAAAAACACCAAAGGTCAAAATTCAACGAAACAAGAAAACAAGAGCGAGACATTTTCGATACTTTTTGGATATCATCATTGCGGTTAAATTAATAATGAAAATTAACGCTGCAGACCCATATTAAAGTAAAAAAAAAATACATACATAAGATTAGGGGCAATTACCCCTAAATTATTGGAAAATATAGAATTCTGGTGATTATTACAATTAGATTTTGGTTGTTTAACCTGTAATACAAACAAAATAAGTACAGCGAACCCAACGTGCTAACTTCATACGAAATGTGTATCCAAAGAAAACTCTTATCAATTAGTAAGGCACATTTTAGCTTTGGTTTTTAACACGTATATTTGGTGACATTAACTTATTTCTAATTTTACATATATTTATGTTATTAAAGTTATAAGTACATTTTTATTCCACACGAATTCGTTAAATTAGCGAAGTGACCGCTGCTCATAGACATTCGCATTTATAGATGCGTTAAATAGAAAGAGGAGGGGACGCCCACAAAGACATATCCAAACCCTATGCGTCCCCTGCTCCGTCAAATCGATGCATCCTTCCTTTCCTTTCCTTACAAAAAAGAACAAGAATAGGACATTTTTTTTTGTACAAGCTTTTATGCTATTCGTTAAATAAACAATTCTTTTTTGTTACATTTTCTTGATTGATAGTTTTAAAATTATTTTGATTACAAAATAACGTTAAAAAGATATTTTTGGTTTTACTCTTATAGTTAAATAAATTTTATGTTGTGAATTAAAAATAATCTGATAGCTTAATTCAAGTTTATTTTATATTAATATATTAATCGTAGTTATTATGTAACTTTTAACTTGCTTAAATTTAGTTCTGTACAAATGAAAATTCATTAAATTTAATTAGAACTAATGCGATAATATACACTTACAGTATAGCACCATTAAAACAAATTCGAGATAAGTAAACAAATTAATTTTAAAACACATGAACACGTTTAATTTATTCCAAATTCAATATATTTCTATTGCTAGAAAATATAATAAACCAAGGAAAACATGAGCAATGTTAAGAGGGCCTATCAGGAATATTTGTGTGACAATGGTGAAAGCACATTCGTAAAAAGATTGCATTTTGAAACATACTCACGTATGTTCAAGATAAGCCCTTTGAACTTTTATCGTAATAAATTAATTCGTTTCACTTATCTCTGGGTTATTACAATATTTACAAAATAACTAAGTACACGACTGATATTAATTCGGTCTTTGACTATTCCTCTATACACAAAAAGTAAATCTTATTAAAAGAATGAAATATGTAAATAAGAAGCTAAAACAATCTAGTATCAAGAACAAAAAACAGTTAAATCAATTGCTTAATCAGAAAAAAAAACAAATATTTTTGGTATTAACATTTAACATGTAAAAGCCGAACCAAAGTACAAGACCGTTTCATTCAAAAACGTGTAATTAAAAAAAAATATTATATACTAACATTATCACTGATAGTCGAAATGGGTGGTTTCTTATGATGTAGAGGACAAGGCGCGCGCCTGCTGTGCTTCGTTCTAGAACGTTCTGGAGGCTTCAGAGTGCGCGGGCCGGCCTTCTGGTACTTGGTCAAGTCTCCGGCGCTAGCAGATTTATCGAACACCTTCCTGTTAGCAGCGGGCTTGGCCTGCTTCTTTCTGTGTCAGTCTATCACGTGCTTTATTTTAACGTAGAGGATGCATGAGAATAGAAAACCGAATATCGGTATAACGGACATCCCGACCCCCACCGCTGCAAGGATTATTAGATGCTCCCGGATGTGACTCGTAAATGGAGCCACACAACCCTGAAAATATTTTTATGATATTTCAATTTGTATTTGTTTGATGAATACAACAGTAAATTTCCTAACAGAATAGTTTGTGTGTTTGCAGTGTTTGCAGATTTTTTCTTGTTAAATGATAAAACCTTAACTGTTAGATACATCAATCTAAAATACGAAAAACTTATGTACAGTCGTGGAAATCCGCGGTGTTCTATGTCATTACCTTGTTCATTGTAACGATACAAATTCCGCCTCTTCCTACTAATAATTATTTAGATAGCAGTGAGTGGTTCAACCGAAGGGGTAACAATAAAAAGAAATCAAAATGTTTAAACGATTGGAACTTTTATGTTGGAACACCGCCAGTTTCCCCGACTGTACTTAGATAAGGAACTACCCACAAGTTGATACCTATAGTGCTGTTACTAAAAATATTTGACAGTATCCGGCTCAACTAGTTTTTGTCTTTGGTGAATATTTTAATCAAACAAATATGACAAAAAAAGTAATCGTCCGTCAGACGCTTTAGATGATTGATGATAGTAATGTAGAGGTTAAAATTATTGCTGTTTACAACATTAGCTTTATGAGCGTGAATGCGGAGGAAGACTTTTACAGAATGCAGGCAGAGATTTAAAAAAATATAGAGTAGGCATAGTTGACTATCAAAGCATTTTTTAATAGATCCTCAAAGCCAGATGACAATAGTTAATTGTATTTAAATTAATTTCCAATAAGTGTCATTAAATAACATTTAAATGTTCATTTTTTTAAGACACTGATTAGTTTATTTTATAGCGAAAGTTTATTTTACACGAAGTGGGACTAAACTTGACAATTTATATTGTACCTTTCTAAGAAAGTTAGGTGAAGAAATGTTCATCATGCCTAGTCTATATATTTCTTAAACGTTGTTTGTAGTGTACAATTGACCTTGAGTGGGCAAGATATTTGTAAGTCAGTGGTCTCACATTGTGGTATATGTTGGAGGGATGGTCGCGCATGCCGCAGCGCGAGGTGACCGTCTTGCAGCAGGAGTCGGGCACGAGCAGGCGCGGGTCGTGCTCGTGCCACGCGCTGCGTCGCCAGTCCGAGTACCGCGACGCGCCGCAGCATTTAAACTGTTCAATAACCAATAACCAAACATGTCAACTAAATGACGGGTGTTTCTCGTTGGGAGAAAACATTCCATTGGTTTGATCGGTCCAACGGGAAACACCCTAACTGACTAGCACGGTCTTCAAAAAAAGCCATAAGCTACTTTTAACGTCTAAAGACGACGATTCATTTATCAAAATTATTGAACACGATAAACAAAACGGAAATTGATTAATAATAATCAATTTTATTTGATAATGTATTCTTCGTATTGGGCTCTTTATCTGATGTGTAAACAATTCGGAAATCGTTAGTTACTAAAGTAAAACATTGTGAATGTTACTATGTCCTTACCTATTCGCTAATTTAAAATTCTATTTTTCTTAGTTACTACAGACCGTTATTTAACGTATTACCGTAAAATTGATTATTCAGACTAAGCTAAGAATTTTTACAATCACTCTATTGCTTTGGAGTTTATTCATTATATTCAAAATAATAAAAAAAACAAATACCATTTTTAAAACACTAGTGTAGAATTTTTATGTCACAGAGTAAAAAGTTAGCAGTACAAGTTACCTCTGATTGCATGAGGTCGACCGCGTCCGTAACCACTACGTCTAGTGCGTAGTTAGCTATGAATGTGTTGTTGAGTTCTGCTTTCAGTTCAAATTCAACCGCAACCTCGTAGTAATACGCCAGCCCTCCTGCGCCTAACTCCAGTATGAAGGTAAACAGCAGGAAGTATGTGTACTGGAATTAATAAAAATAAAACTGTTACGGGTGTTTTCCGTTGGACCGATCAGTTCACCGATTGATATACTTATTACCGATTGATATACTGATTAATATAAACACATATTCTCCCACACACACATACACAAAAACACACTCACACACACACCTACACACAGGCACAAAACACTCAACAACGCTATCGCACAAAAAAAATGTATGTAATTTTCTTTTCCTTTGTTTTTTTTTTGTTATTCGTCATTTCTATAATAAGTAAATTTAATGTTTTTCTTTGTATTTTATGTTTAGACACTTATGAATATGTATTGCTCTTCACAAATGGGGAAAGGGATTGGTTCCTGCAGCACAGGGGAACCTAGTGCAGGAGCCAAGGCTCTCATGAAATGTGTTTATTTTTAAAGTGAAATAATAAAGGATTTATTTATTTATTTATTTATTTATATACGCATTGGAAATGTTTTTTTCCATTAGATTTGATTAGTATAGACACGATCAGACCAGTGGGATAAAAATTCCCAAAGGATCGGTCGATCGGTTGGCCAATCGGTCCAAAGGTAAACACCCATTATTGTATTTAGGTGCCAACAGCTTAATGGTATACAGCGGTCTTACGTCCGAATGTCGCTATTCGATTGTCGTCGACCATATTCTGTCTAATTATTTATTGTGAGATTAGTAATGCCAGAATAATAAACATTTTCGTTTAAATAGTCCAACTAAAAAGAATGTTTTGTAGTAACGCTCATTCGCATACATTTGGGCTATGAATTTGGTTGCCATGTGTTTCAAGAGTGCCCTTCCCCTTTTAACACATGTGTGCCTGAATAAAAAAAGAAAAACTATGGTAACCCATTACTAGAATTTTGATTTTGTCTATGTTAAATTGAAAAAATATGTACTGGGTATCATTATTTCCTCTTACGTTATATTGCAAAATTTAAAACCTCACGTAACAAAATTAGCGTAATTGCCTCTAACGTGTGGCATCGTATGTAATTTACATTTAAATACAGATATAATACAAAAGGCGAAAAACCGAGCAACTGGCATACTTTGATAAAACGATGACTCACATGATACAAGTTTACAATTGAGCGATAACCCGCGTAAGGTGTTTACGTGCGACCTTGAATCATTTATTTTAGTCCCGGCGACTAACGTATCTAAGTCAAGATAACTGCTTTACTTAAATCTGGTATATGGTTAATAACAACTTTAGAACCTTTTATAATCAAGAATCAAATCATTATTAATTTTTACTTTTAAACTATAGTTGTAGACCGAAGTGAAAAGGGAATTATATACATACATGCTTCCAACAAAATATCCCCTTTTCAATCAATAAAACATACAAAGACTTCTAATAAACTTTCTAGTGTTAAAAATAAAAAAAAAAACGTACACATAGTAAACTTGTTCTGTTTTCAGTTTTGAGACCGCAGCATCCCAATGCACAGAGGGGCACGCCCATGCCCCCAGCGATCACTAACAGGTAGGCGATAGCGGGGTAGGTCGGGGTGGGCAGTAACGGCACGAACCTATGCCGCGACGCCACTGTCCATGCACCCACTATTAATACCCCTATACCTGCAAACTGGACCAAATTAAATATTACATTAAATGATAACAGAATCTGTTTACACTTATCTAAGTAAATAATTTATTACGAAAAAGAGCTTTAAGTTATGTTTTAGAACATGCATTTTTAACTAGAAGGTGCAAGTGGTCACCCGATTGCGCTAAAATACAGAAATGACCGCCCATAGACACTAAGGTCTACAGAGCTTTGAGATAAACATATAATAACAAATATCTCACCATAAATATGACGTTAAAAATATGTAGAACACACTTCAGGAAATTGACACTCAAGCAGTCTGCGTCGCGGGATTTTCGTGGCTTCACTTTTTTCTTTTTCGATAACAATGCACTGGAGTCTTTCTTCTTTTTCTCTTCGGCCATTATCAAAAAAAGAATCGTTTATTCGAACCGTGTGTAGATCCAAATGTTAGCATTGGCTGAATCCCTTCATTACTATTCTTCTTTGCCTGAAAAAATAAAAAAATAAAAATTGTCACCACACAATAAACAACAAAAATAAAAAAGAATTCCAAAATACTTACACATAATAGGAGGGTTTGTTAAAAGGTTTTTACAGTTATATTAAAACAATAAAAAAAAAGTACAAACAATCTGCATATTTTATTGGCTATTTAGAACTTATAAAAAATGGAATAATACAGTTACAACATTTATTCTAACATCCTACATAGGTAAAGTCAAGAAAAATAATTCATGTAAATTAGTAAAATTTAAAAACAAAATATGTATATTGTAGAAAAAAATATAATCACAAGATGCAAGATTGTAAAAATATATACAGTACATTTAGAATAGCTTAAAATAAACAATATTGTGTACCATGATTAACATTCAGTCCTTATTTCATCACAATATAAATTCTTCTTAACATTTTCATAATCCTTTGGATCACATCTGCATTGCTAATAAACTGTTATACAAAAATTTATACACATCAAACTTTACAATGGCATTTGTAAGACAACAATCTCTAAAAAAAGTTCATCAATTCCCTTACTTGAGAAAATATGTGTATATCAAGCATTAAATTAATCCTCATATTGTTGCAGTGTATTTTCAAGTTTATCAACCACTCGTTTATAAAAGTGAATTTGCTGTTTCAAAAACTTTTGCATTGTCGCTTTCAAGTCTATGGTTCTCTCGGATTTGAAGTGATTTATTTCGGCAAGCACGGCGTACGAGATAACATCAGACCTTCTTATAACTTCGTTCAGTTGTGCTATTTCCATTTTATGTTCAGCAGTTAACCTTTCACATTCTCTTTTCTTCTGCATAGCTCCTTTGTGATTCGCTAACACTTCTGGAAAGCCACCAACAATACCTTTGTATAAATGAAATTTATCACCGAGTGGTTCAAAATCGTATTTAGGCTGATCTTCGTACATTCTACCAATCTCAATATAAGCGCCGCCAGTCATTTTTATCGCAGAAGTGAGTTTGGAAGTTGACACAATTGTGCCCTCGTCTAAACTCAGTGCATTTCCTAGGTTATAAATTGCTTCTCCTATTTTCTGACAATCACTTTTATAAGGTCCTTGGAACCTTTTTGTTTGTGCAACACACATGTTAGAAACAGATTTAACTGAAGTATCCATACTGTTTATAAATGTGTGACATTGTTCTGTGATGTGGTCCACTTGTGATTGCAATAAAGCTTTTTCAGGTACAGTTAAAGATATACAGTAGTTAAGGCCTAACAGGTTGTCCTTTTCGGCTTGCCGTTTGCCAGCTTTCCATCTTTTTTCATCTGTACAAGTGAGAAAGTGTTGCCAAACTTCACTTTTAGAAAGAACTGGATGCTTACACATCCAGTCGACAAATTCTTGAAGTTGTACCCGTCTCCGTTCAATCAACTGTTCATCATAGCGGCCAGATATCTGTTTGTCGGGCAAAGGTGGTATAGGAACCAATGAAAATTTTTCTTGTAATCTTTCATGCAGCCAATCAAAATGCTTGTATCTCCGGGACACTTGAATATTATTGAATGAAGGTGTCAACTGGTATGCAATAAAACTTTTGATCCCTTTGAACTTGGATTCTTTCTTTGGCGATGCAACAGTAACGGAGTAGGGTTGCGGGATTGGTGACCAAATGTATCCATCTTCATCTTGGACGATGTGAACTTTGTCACTATCTGGCACTTCCACATTTAATGTACCTAACAAGTAACTTTCACCACTTACTTTAGAAGATGGTGCAAATTTATTTTTTCTCACTGTACCTACAGAAGATCCAAAATTGGATGCAGTATCATCTATGCGATGATTGTAGTCATTTATTGGCATTCCTGGAAGTGGTGTCAAAGGTTGCTGTTGATGTCCACTGGGCTTTTGTTGTTGTCCACCGGGCCCAATTTCCGAATATGTGTCATCATCCCAATCATCATCCCAACCATCATCATTTGATGTTGTACGTTGATAGTTGTTATCTCCAGCACTATACTGCTGATCACCCCAATCATCAGCAGCTTGATCGTACCGTGGTGCTGCTGGAGCCATCTTAGTGGGAGCCGACTCATCTGGGGTAAGTTTTCTCACATATGCTGCAGGAAATAGTCCTGTTTCACCTTTCGTATTGCGGCCCTCCCACCATCCTTCACCAATTTCAGTATTTAAAAGTGTTAATATTTCACCACATGTTATTGACATTTCTGTAGTGCCAGGCTCACCCGAGAAGTCATATAGTGCTTGAACTTGGGTTGTCATATTGAGACCCTTTTACCTACAACAAATTGAGAACATTATTATTAATATTATTTAGTTTACAACTTCTATGTATTAAGGTAAGAGATATAGTGTTATCTTATCATTGTTATCAAAAGGAATATGCACATAGGTTTAGCAAATAACTATGTCGATAGTGTAAAAGAGAAGAAATATATATAATACAGCACCATGTTAATTTATTTAGGGCGTTCAACATTACAAGGAGCTGACACATTTTCGTAATAGACCAATTAAGCATACGGTAATTGACGAATGTGAAACGACCATTATTGTTTCACAGCTTCCTAGCACTCTGAAAAGTGGGCTAATAGTATTGGTTATCACGAAACAGTCTTTGTGCTAGAAAACGACAGTTTTGAACAAGTCAGACGGTTTTTATACTACAAAGATGACATCTAATGTAACGAGAAGTGTAATAACATTTTTTAGAAGCACGCAATAAAAATTACGTCCTGTTTGTGAAAGAAACAAAATAACTAAGGTAGAAATTCTTGTTTTGTGATGGAAATTAATGACGTCAATTTAGGGAGCAGTGCCCTGAATGAAAATCTTATAAGGGAATTAGACTATTGCATAATTGTAAAGTAAAACTATGTTACTAAAGAGAAATACATAAAAGCTTTGTCTTTACTTACTTTATCGATACTAAAAACAATTTTTCAAGGCGGATACACTACTCGTACAGTCATCTGAATGACAGATTGATTCGCAAGAATTTGTTTTCGTTGAACAGTCTGTTTTCGATTACGTGGCACAGAAAGCAAATTGCAGTGTTTTCATTGGTTTAAACAACAGGATATTTAAAATGAGCCAACCGCAGAGATGCAAGTTAAATCAATGCCGTTGGCATCCAAACAAAAAGCACTCTTTAGTCTGCGGTTGTATAAAACGCAATGAATTCTTAGTTATAGCTTCTGGTAATAGATGGCGTTGTTTTACATTGGAAATGTGAAATGTAGTGTTGAAATATAGTGGCGCTTTTTTAAATCAAGAACGACATATTTACGAGTATTTCTCATATGCAAAATAGTAAACAAGACGGAACAATATAAAGATGTGTTACTTCTTAATAACGGTTTTTATCTACTTCCAAGATTAATATTTTACTAAATTTTATCATCATCGACAAAAATATTAACTATGAAATAGTGCAAGTATTTATTCAATTAAATATAAAGTACATACATACTAAATGCAGCATACATACACCAGTTTATGCAAACATGAGAAAGATGTACATTTGAATACTCCATCGATATTAATATACGAACGTGTCAATCCCAAGGATTTAAAGATTAAACTGGACGATAGGATTATTAGAACAAATCAATGTTATGGATTTGCGCTAGTAAAAATAATACAATATCGGAGTTTTGTGTCGAATTCGGATCGACAATGGCCGAAAGATTAGTGAATGTTTGATGGCTCTACAATATTGTTTTTTTTAAATTGCAATTTATTTAACTGAATTATTACGTAATTTTATAGTCTGCATTTATTTTAACAGTTTTTTTAATGTTAATATTATCTAGATAATTCAGTATTATTGTATAAACTTTCTATTTAGAAAATTGTAGTTCTACATTTAAAACCAAACTACAGGAAACAGTCATGAATCAAAATAATTAATTCAGCGAAAACAGTTTGGGCAGTTTGCTGAAAATCAAACAACTAACAAACCAAAGTTTGCGAGATTTTACTAAACAAACGGGACTTTTCTTGCTGTCGAAAGCAATAGTTTGTATTTGACAAGAGAATTATAATATTATCTTGTAAGTAGATATTTATTAGTAGTATTTTATATTGTATTCTATTTTAGGTTATTACTCTAGTTTAATATCTATTACAGAGTAACCAGACAATTGACTTCAAAATAGACATGGTTATTTTAACTTCAGCAGATTAACCTAGCTTTTTTTATAATGTAAACTTTTTTTATAAAGTAACTAATTAGTAAATGGCCATCGGTATTCGCCAAAATAGCGAAGCCACTACTGGCCCCAGACATCTGCATTTGCAGGTTACATTTTTATTATTATAAAAAGGAAATCAAAGAAAAACTAGTTAAAATAAACTTATATGTTAAGAAATGTTTTAGATAATTCATTTCCTGTTAACGTAAAATGCGCAACGTCTACACAGAGTTAATATTTCTTGAGAAATTTTGATTTAATTCAAAAGCTGTGAACGTCCGCTCCGAGAATTCCTGGGAGCGAGTATTAACGTCCTGAAGAGGAAATAAGAGCCACTTCTTTAGCTCATTCTAAATTTACACAAAACAAAATTCACTTTGTAAAAGAGGGAAGCGTGTAAATTAATTTCTTGAGGACTTCACATTAAATTTTCACTCGTCTATCTGCGTTGGATTTCTTTTTTCATGAATTTCTGTAGAGCCTTTCGTTACGTAGGTTCCTTTTTCATATTTCATTATTCATCACACTTCATTTCATTTCCTGAACATTATTTGAGGCATAGTCTAATTTTTTTAATAACGATACGAAAATTTAAAATTAATATAGGTAATATAAATATAATCTGACCTCAAATAAATAAAAAAAATTTAGGAATCTGTAGTTTTTTGTGGCAGTACGTGTGTTAAGCCTTGGCCTTTCCGAGTTTTAGCGGCTTTGTGTAAGTCCGTAATATTTGGAATGAGTGCTTTGTGTAGCGTAGAGTCGGGGACGTAGAAGGTTTGCCCCATATTCTGTATTACAAAAAAAAAATGATATTTTACCGTCTGCACTATTTAATATAAGCGATCGTCTTAGATATATTAGCTTTGCTAACACAATAATACAAACATTTTTTCCCTTATAACTATACTGGTTTCGGTGAACAGCAGGGGTTACTTTCTCTTAACTTGTAACCCCTTATAACTTTATTTTCCGCAATCTTCTCCGCGGACTTGAACTATTTTGAAAATCATTACTCTACATTATTATCTAGCATTGAACCAAAATAATAGAAAACAAACAATGTAGGCTTCCGTAAGAACTACGATATAATTAAGGTTACGGAAGATCGTGGGATCCTTATGTTGTCGTTATAAAGTATAATTTTGTACATCGACTCGAAGGGTTCCAATTGGTATTGAAACATAGGGAATAAATATATTGGCTTAAATATAATGGTTTTTTATTTTTAAATATACAGATGCAATTTACACATTTTGCAATAATGGAAACGTCCTTTATTAAAAGTTTGCACGCTTGAGTCGGGGAGAAATTTAATTAGGCGCACAAACTTGGACCGTTTTTATATTTTTTAAAGTTCCTCAATTCCATAACGAACTTACTTGCTCGTAAGCTTTTAAGTTTTTCAGAATCATATTCCATTTACAATAACTTTTGATTAGACCCTCTATTTACTTAATTAAAACTGTTAATTGTGAAGAATTTAGAAATTAATTAGGTTTTTATTCTTTTTTTTATTCAGCAATTTAATGAACTCTACAAAGTTTAAATTCTACAAGGATAACATTTAAAGGGCTAACCAATCATTATTGCAATAAAAACCTTTGCTAAAAAGTAAATTAACAAAGGACTTTATTGAAGTAATCCAAATAGTCGCATTAATTTGCATAGTAGAACTAAAATAATGGACTTTTTTAAAACGTAAATGTGTTTTCGCCTTAGTTTTAAAGTTTTGCTCAAGTTTGTATCAGGCTGTCGGTTTGTAGAAGACTTAGCTTCAGCATTTTGTAGTTTCGATTTGACTTTGGCTGTTGTGCTTTTGACTTTATCCGCTTTCCTGGGATTAATTAGGATGGAACTCCACGTTTTAGGCACGTTTCATTTGTTTTATTATTTAGTTTTCCAGTAAATACACAAAGCTGACATTTGTTTATTTTATTTTATAAGTATTTAATCAGTTATTATTTCACCTTTCGTAAAAATAAGAAGGGGAATTTGACTTGACGGCGGACACTTATTAAAGGGAATACAGCTATGTATAAACTATAACAATATAAACACATCTGCATTTAGGGATGTCTTATGTCTATGAGCAGCGGCAGTTTAGCTGTTTTTGCGAATTCAGGTGGTCGTTTGCTCGTTTACTATCTTATGATTTCAAAAACGTTACTTCTTTGTAAAAAAAATTTACGGCTAATACTTGCAGTGCAAGGCGCGATGCGACCGCGAAACAATCCTAGTAACACTTGCCCTGAACATGGACCTTCGTAGGGTCCGACACTGTTTGGTACCGCCACGGAAAAAATAGACGTGGGTAGACGTAAAATAGTTATAATAATGTCTCACGAAAGTTTAAATAATTTAATCAAACATACATAGTTAGAAAAGTGAATCATACTTCATACTAATGTTATAAATGCGAAAGTTTATATGGATGGATGGGTGTTTGTTTGAGTTTCGAGCCTAAGCGGCTGAACGGATTTTGATGAAATTTGGTATAGATGTAGAGGATGGTCTAGAAGAACACATAGACTACTCACTTTTGTTTTATTTAATTCCATGCGGGTGGAGTCGAGGCCGAAAGCTAGTAATGAATAAACGTATTTATGTAAAAAGGTCATATTCGGTAACAATGAATATCAGATTTAATTGTTATTAAAAATCTTCAGTTATGTTATGTGAATATTACCCGTGAGTGAAATTTTATACTTTTGTTAGGGCGGCGATTTGCATTTTGAACGTAAGCATTTTCAAGCGTCCCTTTATAATATCATCCTTACGTTTAATGTTATCGCCACATAAATCGTGGCTTTTCTCAAGTTTTAAATGAAACTAACTTTGATAATTTAGTCGTAAATATTTTAAATAATGACTTTGAAGATTACTAATGATGACAAAGTTAATTATTTGTGGCTTTTATATACGACTAGCTTTTGCCAGCGACTCCGTCCGCGTGAAATTTAAAAATAATAAAGTAATGAAAATATATAGCCTATGTCACTCACAGGTAGTTTACCTTTCTAGAAAGATAGTTTACTTTTCTAGAAAGAAAGGTAAACTATCTTTTGGTATAAGAATTTTTAAAATCGGCCCAGTAGTTGTTGAGCCTATCCACTACAATCAAACAAACAAAGTTTTCCTCTTTGTAATAATAATATAGATTTAGTATATTTTTCTTTATTTTACGGCATTCTCCATTACTAAAATCACGTCTGAGTAGCGTTATCATAAAACTATCCACAAAACATGAAATTAAATTGAGTAAGTACAAAATACTGAAGTTATCAAGCATTTTAAATTCTCCCAGAGTATATTTTATTATACTTAAATCCTGAAAGTATGTTAAACCAAAATAATAAATAATTTAATTCACAACATTGCTGAGTCGACTCTTTAATAAAATTATTTTTATCACTGCAGTAAAATTATACTTAAGAGTAAATTTAAAAATACAACTAGTGTTATCGGCTTCATCAGGACCCGAATCCCGGCGAGTCCAGGACGCTGCCGTAACTCTTATGAGATGTAAACGATTTAAACGTTTTGTAATGGAAGAGGGTTACCCAAATAATTAACAGTAAACCTTGTATTCATTTTGTAAAAATAAAAGTTTACACGATAAAGAATTTAAAACTTTATTTAGAAAAAAAAAAACTCTATCTTATTTTTCTTTTAAGTGGTAATCCTGAAATACTATTTTGAATTATTAGCTAAAGTTATATTTAAAAGATTACGAAAAATTACATACCTTCGTAGAAAACATGTACTTATTAAAAGATTCACTAAAGTCGAAAGACCAAGATTCTCGCTTTAAAAGAAAATTAAGCGTAACTTAATTTCTTACCGAACTTTGTAGTTCCAGTCTTTGAAGTTAATTCAAAGAAAGTCAGTGAATTCTTAAAAGGCTAATCTCTTAACTTAGTTAAGTTGCGGAAATCTTTTGAGACCATTGCTTAGAATCTAAAAGTATATTAGTTTTTAGAAGTCCATTATTAGAGACGATAGAGTTTGGTAAAATAGATTGGGAATAAAAAGTTTTTATTAGCATTAGGTATAACGATGTGCAATTGTTATCTGTACTTAATATAATACAGCGTAAACACACACTTCTTTGTTGCCTAAGATGTCAGTAATTGCAGCATATTTCTGAATAACTCTTTTTTTAATAAACAGCCCTACACTTACGTCATACTTTAGGCTATATATTTTCACACCGTTAAACTTAGAGGTAAATCTTTTGGATAAAAACCCTAATGTGGGAAAGAGACCATAAGTTGTTGCCAACATCAAGGAAGCAAGGTTGCCATGATTTGATGTCATGTCATTTTGTCATTTGCAATTGATAATTTAATGTGAACAATAAAATGTTTTTTTTTAATTCTATGCGGATGAAGTCGCACGGGAACAGCTAGTTCTTTGATGTTTTTTAAAACTTTTTTAATGTTAGTGCTTCATTTAGATTTAAAAGCAAGAAAAAGTATAGAAACCTATAGTTACTTACATTTTGCTTTTATCGTTATCATCAAGGCGAGTTCCGTAGGCCGTAAGCCTCCAATTTATTTCATTGGTAATGAATTAGCCCAACAGTTAATGGAATTAAGCAATAAAACAAATTAATTGGGTTTCCGAAATCTTATTCACTAATGAAACGGGATTCTAAAAAACACAGTCGCGTCTGAATTATAAAGTTAAAAATTTAATTTGACTAAAAGTCAAATAGACAGTTTTTTTATATTTTAGACTAGTTAGTACGAAGTCGTAACTTAAAATAAATTTATTATATGGATGCAAGAAATTTAAAAAAAATCCGATTAAGTTTCTTATAACACTAGGTAAGGTAAATATGTAGACGAGACGATCAATTTAATAGAAATTTTTGTTACAGACTGCCTTAGAGGTGCCTTTTTTGGGTATGTAAGAATGTCTGTATGAATATGTTGTTTGTGTTAATTCCATCGGGATCGACCGGTCAGAAAAAGAAAGGTAAAAGGGAATCCATGGAAGAATTAATACCGAATTTTCTTCTTTAATATACCGTCGTAAGTGTTCATTTTATTTTGTAAACGTAAGTGTAAAAAGGGTGGTATATTTTAAAGTGTTAATGCAGCGGTGAACGTACAAATATCGTGCAAAGTGTTCTCATCGATCACTACCGCCTCCGCTTTCTATAGCCACGTCTTCGCTTGCCACTTGAAAGCGTTTTGTGTACATGCAGCCTTATCGTACTGTATTGTGTTAACGACCTGCTTTATCAAGTTCTGCAAGTATATCAATACAAGCATACTTCTTAGTTGTACAGTTTTTTGTGGCACGAACCTTGGTAGAAAATTTCCTTAATCTCGGCTGAAAAGTCTATTAGTGGAATCTTTATACAATGTATGGACATCAGGTTACTAGGTTGTAGCTTCAAATCCTACCACTGAACTGGTGTCTAAATATTGTTTGTTATATTTTTTACCGAATAAATTTCGTATTCGTACTTTCTCAGTCTAGACAAAATAAGATATTTTCCAATGTAAATGAACTCAAGCCAGATTCTGGATGATAATCAAAAATACAAAACATAACTTATTTCTTCGTAGACAAACAAAGCAATGAAACAAATATTTTTACTTTTGAAGAAAGTAATACCGAAGCTAATAAACTAACTTTGAATGGAGGCGAACTTGTAATTGTGAAGTATTTCATTTGTTACAAATTTAATATTCTTTTATAAATGTAAAAGCAGTTTTAATTATTATTTTTAGTATTTTACACGTTACGTTACGACAGTTCAGGCAGTCAGTAGTGGCATCAAACTTGTCATTTTTATCAAGGCAGTATCAAGAGTCAAAGAAAAGTTTCCATCATTCCATCAGTATAATATTCTATCATACACTACACAACAATAATAATAATAAAGGGTATATTAATTCACTTTTGAAAATATACGTTTTATGAGAGCCTTGGCTCCTATACTAGGTTCCCCTGTGCTGCAGGATGCAGGAGCCAATCCCTTTCCCCATTTGTGAATAGAAATACATCTACGTAAGTGTCTAAACAAAAAATTCGGAAATACAAAAAAAAAAAGTGATATTCCCAAAATATCTCTGAGTAAGAAAGGCAAATCTGTTTTACAAATTCTTTCACAATTAAAAGCTATACTATCATAGAGTAATAATTGTTTTAATTTTAAGCAGATTAGTATAAAGACAACCTACACAAAGTGTGAAAAAGAAATAAAGCAGCGGTTCAGTTAACGTCAGGGTTTCGAAAAAAAATGTGACTTAGTAAGGCAAATGCTGGCACTGTTAATCTTTTTAAAAGCTTCTGTGAAAATCTACTTTCACGCGCTTATCTATATGCGTTATCTTTTGAATATTGAAATTGTTGGTTTTTATATAAACTGAAAGCTAAACTATGAATGCTTGTTTCAGCTGAAGTGAGCTTTTGTAAAAAAGCTTAAGGTAGATTGGGACGTTTTTTACAAGTAGTGTAAGAAAATTACTGCTTTCCAAAATTTACTCTATGTAGAGAAGCTAAACAAGCCTATACTTGCTTTACATTAAGTTAATAACAAAGTTATCTACCTAAATAATTTCCAAGCGCTCTACCGCGTCGTTTAGTTACGCTACTTTACTTTGGATATCTTGATAATGATAATGATCAGGTAACAAACCATTACTACGTTGTTTTAACTTTACTAACAAGATCAAAGTTTCCGACTACATGTTGTTACGTCTGCTGTTAGAAGCAATTATGAAGTATCTTATTTAATATAAGACATTTAGAATAAACTTTAAATTATAAAGCCGGTACACACAACAGATTTATATAATTCAAGTGTTCAGTTAAAAATGAAGATGTATTCCAGACTTAACTATTTTGTAAAAATATTTGAAATCGAATTTTAAATGTTCAGTTTTAACTTTGTTTTATTAATGCATAAAAGATCTCGAATCATTTTATTTGATACATCAAATGTGATGTTAAACGCACTCTAACCTTTAATGTATGGCGTCAGATAATGTCTATAGTTTAATATACCAGCACGGACTAAAGCAGGAACATATTGTAATTTCTAATTAATACATTACCAGTTGTTATCCAGCACGTAATTGGATCGCTGGACTGGAATAAAACAAACTGGACGTTAGTCGCCATAAGTACAAATATGAATAAAGGTCTGATGAAGGTCAGCTGAAGTACAAAAAAGTTAATTCTCTTATAGGGCTTATGTAAACTTATATTGAAGTATGAATTGTATATTAGTTTTCTTTGCCTAGTGAAATATAAAACTTTGCAGTGTAGTTGTGAAGAAAGGAATGTATAGAGTAAAGTTTGACAAAGGCAGACTGGAGTAAAACTGCCGGGTGTCGAATAATGTAACTTTGAAAGGCAAATGCGTCGGCACGACGCGACGGCGCCGTAATGTATTTTAAGGCAGCGTTGAGTTTTGCTGTAGGAAAATTTTGTTTCAAACGTTTTTGTTACTTACCTTTAACTGTCAATTAAAGTGTTGATACACTTGTCTCACATCTAATCGTTAAGTTTCGAAAGAAAAAGTAAGTATCAAATATTACACCTTAAGAAACGGCTCAATTAGTCATATTATAAGCTTCAATGCTTCTAAAGTATAAAAAAATGTTTCTTGTTCATAAAGGGCTTGTATCCTTCGGAAAAAGAGATTAAAAAGGTGAAATGATTGTCAATCTTAGGTATAGTTGTCCGCCACATGAGTAGCTAATAGTGGCTTTAAATGTATAAATTTTATCCGATGTTAATAATGCGGAATGACCTCAAATTACTAGAGTATTATGAAACTTGAGACGAGCGACCACACAGTGAGCCACAGCTGTTCAGAAACTATATAAATGTCTAGAATTACTGCAGTCCGCTGTTAGGCCAGCTGTTATAGCTAAAATACGAGCTCATAATCCGGTTTAAGAACATTGACGAAATTGTCGCAACATCTTGGAACATTTTGTGCTTGGAAAGACGCTTAACTCGACGTATGTTTATTTAGGTAGCTCATTTTAATTTAAGTTAACAAAGAAACGAAAACTGTACAATGACGGCTATTTAAAAAAAGGAAAGACAAAACTTTTACATTTATTTTTATATAGATTCGAATAAAGTTTTGTACTCACCTAGACGTTTTGTTAATAACCAAAGCTGTGTGATTCTTAGTACTTGTACGTATAAATTAAATTCACATCGTCCGATAACTTACTGTTAAATTGATTCAATCGTTCGTTTCATAATTGACTTAAGTGTACTTTAACTTTACTGCTAACTTGTTCAAATTTGTCTTCAAAATTGTGAGGACTAAATAATATTATATGAAGTTGTGTTCATAATTGTTTGCAAAAACTTATCTAGATTATAAAAAGATCTTATCTTTAGTATGTAAACAACTTAGCAGCGAATAAGCATGGCTTGGATACATCTTAAGTAATTTTATCTTAAGATTAATTCTTTTACGGTAATGATAGTTGGCGTCGTTTGTAATTGTTAATGTAATATGAAAATTATGCTGTATCTAAAAAATGATAAATATGTTATAAAAATCGTTCAAAAACAGATAGAAAAATATTTATAGAATCTTTCGCTTCAAGCTCCAAGAAGCCACCAAAAGTTTCAGCGCTTGCGAAGTGTGTTGTTTAAAAGTAACTTAGCTCAAAGGCCAGCTTTAGCTTGCTTTGGCTTAAGTTTTTATTAAAAACTCAATATCCCATTTTAGATTTACGATAAAAATATATCTGAATTTTCTAAATTTCCTTATTTTTTAAATAAAAAGTATAATTCGACGTGTGTTAAAAACAGTTTGCTGTCAGTTTATAATATAACTAGTCTGATTTAGATTTTAATATAATGTAGGTAAAACTATATACCTCCATGATGATATTTATTAAAGTAAATAAAAATATGTTTATCCGTGAAGTCGTTCATATGACGGATTTACTCGAAAAGGCGAGATATAGAAAACATTTCTCGCATTTATTATCGCTTCAGGCGTCTTTCATGAGCGTGACTCATTTTCTGCTCCGATAGAAAAATATTTCAACTTTTAATTTTGCTCGACATTTACCTTTTTTAACAAAGTCTCTACATTTTATTTACATTATAATGAGAATAAAATACATTGATTTGTTATATTATTCTACGCCATAATTAAGTAAAAGTAAACTAAACTAACTAACTAAACAGGGCTTGTTTAGTTATCATTTTTTTCAGGACGAATTCTATAATTTAGGGATTCTTAGTAAGCAGTGTCGATGTTAGGTTAGGCGGTTGCCCAAGGTGCTGCCAAAAAGGAGATTCAAAGTCAGCGAATTATACAGTCACCTTTTAACACCTCCTCAACCCTCAACAAACGGTAAATAGTGCACCATAGGATTTCATTCATTCAATCCATTTTCTCGAATCATTTCAATTATAATGAAATAACAAAGCTTTGGTTCGGTTTTGAATAGTAATAAACTCAAAGTTTACACGAGTACAGTAATATCCTAAAACCGTAATATATCTGAAGGTTGCTCGTTAATACGACCAATTACTTGTAACAGTGTGTTAAATGTTTCATATTAAATTTTAGTTCGGTAATGAAATCAAGGGTGAACTTGATTAAATAGTTTCTATTCTATAACTAAGTTTTATGAATAGACTAGCTTTCGCCCGCGACTCCATCCGCGTGGAATTAAAAAAAAAAACGAAAGTAAGTAGCCTATGCGTTCTTCCAAACTATCCTCTACGTCTATGCCAAATTTCATCAAGATCCATTCAGCCGTTTAGGCTACAAACTCTAACAAACATCCATCTATTCATCCATCCATTTATCCATCCATCCATCTAAACTTTTGCATTTATGATATTAGTAAGAAGTAAGATTATATTTTGCATATTAATTTAATGTTTTAGAAAACCAATTATTCCTAAGGTGAAATACAAAAATCAATTATTACATTGCAAATGTCATTTTGAAATTGTTTTTTTATAATATAAGGTGGCAAACAAGCAAGCGGCCACCTGAATCCACCGAAATGGAAAGCGACCGCTGCCCATAAACATCCGCAATTGCAGATGCCTACCCTTAATAGATGTTTTTAATGCTTGTGGTGCCAAATACGTATTTTTTGTCTATAATAGCGTGCGCATACCTGAGACGAAACTATCGCATAACTGTTTAGTCTCGCTTTGATACATATGAACTTATATGGAGGTGCGTACATTACTTGATTTTTAGTTGCACAAGTAAACAATTGAATCGACTGCGAAACAATTGACAATCGCACAACCGTCGTACGATAGTTAAGTCAAAGGTGCACAATTTGGCTCTTATAATAATAAACCTAATTGTGACTTATTATTTGGGCACAGTTTCAAGATCATTATTACTTTTTCGACAGACATAAATACTCTTTTGTACCTATTTAAAAGGTATACCGTCGCAAATCGGGCCAAGCTATGATAGTGTTGACCCACAAACAAAACAATACACAGTAAACAAAGAAAAAGCACTAAATGTAAAACCGACATACCATTTAAAGAAGTAATGCAGGCTTTAATATTATATTGACAATTTCTAACAGAAAATGGTATTTTTGAATACATTAAAAGGCTTGTGTATTTTTTAAATGCAGAGTAAGTTATTAAGTGAAAGGGACTTTTCTTCTTTTAAATAAGAAGTTGGAAAAATAAAAACTTAAGAAGAACTGTGTCATTACAACACTTTTGTTTTATTTTACGTAATACACATTTGTCTATAAAAATTTTCTTGTCTCGTAAGATGACTTAGTGAAAAGTATTTTACCTTTTCGTTGAAAGTAGGCCTTCGTTTGACTTTCATGTGACTCTGAAAGATAAAGGGCGATGTTATTTTCGAATGCCCGGAAGCTGCGGGGCAAGGGGACATTACTTGAGCACGACTTAGACTCAGAAACTTTGGGTATTAGAAAAAATGATGAAATAATAATACATTTTCTGTTAATTAAATGCTACTTAAGCTTTTTTAGTATACAATATGAAGAATGTTATAAATATACACATAATGTATGTTAATATTCATGAATGTCTCCTACAACCTTTGCTAGATAACTATGAAGTTGGTAAAGCATTGCCCTCATTTGTCTGTGATATTACACTCTCCTATTAATATAACGTATTGTACAAATATAACAAGTTTCTTACAATTTCTCTGGCATCCTGAACAATATTTTAATGTCAGATTTATATAACATGTAACTAATCTACATTGTAATGTATCATAAATATTATTTAAAATTGTTTAGAACTAGCGGTCGTCATTGGTAGAAATTCTACCAGTTATCAAAGATTTTTTTCTCCACTTTCTGGGCCGATTTCACGTGCACACGTTTGTGTAATATCTATAAAAAGACAAAGTTTTGGTTTCATAGAAATCAATGTATCCGAATAATTTCTGGTAAATATCTACATTGTTCTGTTCATATTATCATCCTTTTCATTTCCTTAGTAAAAAATGAAATAACTATATGGTCTTGTACAGTTGTCTTCGCAGTGATAACAGGAAAATGCTTGAGTGTAGAGGTATCTGTAGACTGAAAAAGGCGTTGTCACTTATAATCCAAACTTGTAGCTTTTAATTCACAGAACTTACTTATCTCGTGTACTTTCGGAATAACCTGTATTAAACTTATCCCATTCAATGTTTGACCGCGTGGAAAATTGCACAAGTTTGTTGATCGTCTTACAATCGACGAACTATCTTAGGTTTCTTACAAACAACTTCCTCCACAAACTTGTGTATTGACTTAATGTGTTGAATCTTAAATACTATTCAGCTAGTGATTATGAATTTGCTAACGAATCCTTAGTTTATTACTGCGATTATATCGAAACATATAATATATTTTTATTGAATTTTGTTTGTCGTAATAATTTTTGTCTGTCTGTTTTGTCTGCCCAACTCTGAAATAATAATTAAATATGTAGTACCGTATTAAATATGCTAAAAACCAATTTAAAATAACATTCTAAAGTGTTTAGAAGTCGCTTTAGACTTCAGCCCTAGTGCAGATTTAGTAAGAAATACTACTCTAGAGAAGTTACGTTTTATTACTACGTACTCGTATTCTCGTTATATGTTGTTTTCACTGTATTATATTTCTTCTATTATACAGACCAACAATACATTAGTTATCCAGAGCACTACATAACAGAGTGAACATGACAGCTACACTCGCGAGGCAAGCGGTCAATCTCTAGGGAGCAACGAGACACGTCATTTACTCTACCATCACTTCTCCCGTTATTGTTCAAACGTGAGAAATATTATTGTGATATTTTCATTAAAATGTTTGATACTATTGTTCTTATTAAAAGCCTTTAGTAGACGCAAACGAAACGTCACTTTAATAATTACTGGCTGTTGCTCACGATTTCGTCGAAGTGATTTAAAAAAAAAATGGCTATGCTAAATACTTATAACGTAGTTTTTTAATGGTATAGGAATTAGGAGGTAATTTATAGAAATTAGGAGTTATTTCAATACATACCAAAATACAAATCTTTCTTCTTAATATTAGTAAGATATCAACAAATCTGACTACGAGTTTTTTTGTGTAAAAAAGACAAAAGGGGTAGATAAGCGAAAATAATAATTTGGTCTATAAAAAACATTCGCATGAAAAAAAATGGTTATTGGTAATGTTAAAATATTGTTTATTTTTAAACTTATATTTATAAGGTTGTATTAAAATAATGTAGTTTATTTCGATGTATACGCCAATAGAAGTAAAGTGAATTAATAAATTGTATGAGCGCAATTGCCTCTATTGGAAAACCGTTAGCCGCAAGGAAGATTGAAAACCAGCAGGGATGAAATCACTAGCCGTTTGTTCTCATATATTTTTATATTCTAAAAGTATTACATACTATAAGAAACACATCTGAAAGACGAAAACTTGTCTCCTATGTAATACATAGAATTGAGTAGAGTTCAGAGATCATGTTATGTAATACTAGCTTTCGCATGCGACTCCATATGTGTGGAATAAAAAAATAAAACTATGTAGCTTATGTTTTCTTACAGTCTATCTTCCACACCTATGCCAAATTTCAATGAAATACATTCAGCCGTTTAAGCTACAAACATTCATCCAACCATCTAATATTATTATTATAATTTAGATACAAATATATCCACATAATAACCAATAGGTCAAGCGGTTCTATTGAAAGTCCGGTTCATTAATTCAATGAGGCAAATTAGGATGCAAAATTACATGTATTAGGCATTCAAAAGCTTGCTTATAAAGGAGCGTGCTGTTTGCATTGTGAGGATAGTACTCATAATACGGTACAAAACCTACGTGATCAGACTGTCTAAGTCGAATTAAAAATCAAAACATGTATCCCACACGCCGACAGACTCTATGATATAGTAGAATGATTATAATGGTCTTCAACAATTTTAAACTATAAATCATATTTTCAGATGTACTAAGTATAGATATGTTTTTGCTGATAAATAAAAAGAATTCTAACAGATGAATGGAGTCTAGATTTGGTTGGGGTGGATGTATTTTTTTATATGTAAAACAATATTCAAAATAGCTTATATTATTTAGGGATAATGTAATCTTCTGATGACATAACTTTTGAAATAAGCCGAATAGTTTTTGAATTTATCACACTCAAATTAACAAAAATAAACACTATTCTTTGTAATGTTTGTGTAGATTTTATTTAATTGATGAACGAATTGTGATATGTATAAAGATAATATTTTGTAAGAATCGTCGCTTTCAAAATGTAATCTTGCAGATGGAACAACTTTGACGCCTACAAACTTTTCAATATAAACTTGATAATGTCTCTCCGAGCTTACTGAGTATAGATTTTTTTCTTTTACATTTTAATCAATAAAGTGATGAAAAATAAACCTAATTTAGTCACTTTCTAATAGACAGTATTTTCAAAAAATGTTGTTTCATGTTAATGTCAAAGTTAATTTAAAACTGTTGCCTTCGTAGCTTTGACATTTTTTTTTTCAAATATCTTTAATTAAAAACACGTCTCTTGTGACGTTGATAGATTGGAAGAAGACTAAACGGAATTTATGAAGAGCGATCAAAATACTGTCGCATATAAAATATTAAAATCTGAAGTAAATCCTTCAAGATTAATGAAGCTTTGTTTACGTCTTTCTTTAACTTGGACATTTATGTAAATGTATTGTTGAATTTAATTGGCTACAAAGGAAGAGGAAGACCGAAAAAAGTATGGATGGATTGTGTGAAAAAGGATACGCTTAAGAGAGGAGTGGTTTCAGATATGACGGCTGATAGAGATGTGTGGAAGAGCAACACATACTGTGCCGACCCTCCATAAGGGATAAGAGCAAGTTGATGATGTATTCTTGAATTTAATTGCAATATACTAGAAAGAAAGTATGGATGGATTGTGTGAAAGAGGACATGCTTAAGAAAGGAGTGGTTTCAGATATGACGGCTGGTAGAGATGTATGGAAGAGCAGCACATACTGTGCCGACCCTCCATAAGGGATAAGAGCAAGTTGATGATGTATTCTTGAATTTAATTATTATGCAATATACTAGAAAGAAAGTATGGATGGATTGTGTGAAAGAGGATATGCTTAAGAAAGGAGTGAATTCAGATATGACGGCAGAGAGGGATGTATGGAAAAGCAGCACATACTGTGCCGACCCTCCATAAGGAATAAGGGCAAGTTGATGATGATGATGATACTATAATATTATGTTAACTTGTGATGTGCTGAACGATTTAAGCTCTTTATACTTCGGAAAAGAAAAAGTTTGTTATACATTCTATGTTTACCTATACTTTATACAAACTGGGAGCAAGATTTAAGCATTTTTTCCTCATTGGTATTCAATCCCTCTTGCGGTTATCGGATTTCGGAGCCAGTCGATACCGCTTTGAGAATGTAGTAATTTAATTTGGCTTTGATATCGACACAAGGTAGCAGCGCTGGGTCACGATTTACGGTTACGGTTATTAGTAAAATTGTGATATATTTTAAAATTGTTGTCTATCAATTTTCAATAAGCTAATTTTAATGTTTTTCATTGTATTTTTTTAAACACTTACGAGTATGTATTGCTTTTCACAAGTGGGGAAAGGGATTGGCTCCTGCAATGGAACCTAGTGCAGGAGCCAAGGCTCTCTTGAAATGTAATTTTTTTTTAAAATGAAATAATAAAGCCTTTACTCATAACTTTACACACGTAAACAATGAAATAAAATTCTTAATTTTATACGGATGAAGTCGCACGGAAACAGCTAGTTTTTTGTAAAGATCCTTTGTGTTGTTTTAGATTCTTCGAAGTAAGAAAGATCTGTATCGATGCATCCATTTAAACTATGGCATTTATAATATTAGTAAAATTTAATCTTGACAGTATAAATGCCACATTTGAGAGGAATAAAAGCAACGGTTTTCATATAGATGCAATAATAGATTAAATTTTATTATGGTTAATTATACAAGGTAATGAAAGAGGTTATAACTAAGTAAATATATTGTATTCTGCGAAATTTGTACATATAACTTTATGTATATTTTAGCATGAGCAAGTTAAACAGGCATTGTTTAAATAACTCGTGAAACAATGCGAACGCTTTTCATTTTATCGACAATGTTGAAATTTTGGAATCAAAAGAATTTTCGTTAATATTAGAATTTAGTTTGATGTTAAAAATATGCGGGATACGAAGTCAATGTCTTTACGTCGTTGAAGGTAATAAATATAATGTAATAAATTAAATAATTATCGGTATTTAAATTACCGATAATTATTTAGTTTAATCTTAAATTCATTCTTCATACTTATACTTTAATATTATAAATGCAAAA
>NW_013525916.1:1911299-1919176 GCF_000836215.1 Papilio polytes
AATTATCGGTATTAAAATTACCGATAATTATTTAGTTTAATTTAAAAATCATTCTTCATACTTATACTTTAATATTATAAATGCAAAAGTTTAGATGGATGGATGATTGTTAGAGTTTGTAGCCTAAACGGCTGACCGGATTTCGTTGAAATTTGGTATAGATGTAGAGGATACTCTGTAAAAGACATAGGCTACTCACTTTTATGTTTATTAATTCCACGCTGACGGAGTCGCGGGCGAAAGCTAGTTATTAATATAACAGTTTTATTTACATGATATTGTAGATATATAAGAACTAGTGTATGGATTTGTAATAATTTTTATTAAAGTCTGTAAATATTAACATTTCTCTAATATTACATGGATTTATAAAAAAAACTTTATTCAAAACTATGAGCTATGTTGCTTAAGTGTAATAAGAACAAAATAAAATTTGCTGAGAGACTTCCATTTATCATTTTCGGCCGTCATCCATCAAAATGATTGCCTAAACAAAATCACGCTGATACAAAATGAAAAGATAGGAACAAAAAAGTATGCTTCCAATTAATAACACTTTTTTGTTTCATGTTTGCTTTAAGAAAGTATTAAAAATACATAATAACTTCTAAACGCCATTTAGTTTGCGCAAAAAAAAGTGTTACATTTGATAGCTTATATACCTTTTACCATCCATACATTAATATAACGCGTTTCAATATCGAGCATATAGTCGACAATTAAAAAAAAATGTTTGAATGCACCACAAAATTTAAATGCGTTTTACAATCTACAGACAATTTTTTTTATGATACCAACCTGTTTATCGATGTGCCAAGATCTGAAACAAATAGAAAAAATAAGAAATCGTAATCAAAAATGTTAGTAGCTAATCAAAAAGGTAAGTAAACGGTGAATTAAACTGTACTTTAAACCATATTGGATGTTAAAACTTAAAACATGACCATTACGTTGAGATATTTTCTCATCTGTGCATGCTCATAAATTAGTTCATATGTGCTGCGCTTGAGAATGAACGTTGTTTTTTTATTCCGTTGTTTTCAAACCAAATAAGTAACGAGTGTAATAGAGCTTTGGATAAATGAAAAGAAAACAATTCATAATTTACAAACATCTTTATATTATTCTTACATTTACCGTTACAAATTAGCTTTTGCTTTCTAAGAAAACATCTTCGACCTTGAATTATTTGTTTGAGATGAAAAAGGATTGTTTTATTTATGCCGTTATATTTTCCATCGCACAAAGATCTTATTGTATTACAAAATATTTTTTATTTTGCTCATTAGACTTAAGCAAGTCTTTGCAAATAGGATTATAATGAAGTAAAATATAAAAAAAAAATGCTGTAAGAGTATAAGATTCTATGAATCTTATTTGTATACATTTTGTTTTTATTCATAAAATATTACTCGTAAATTATATCTCAATTTTAATTATTACCACCCCTTTTTTTACTACTACTAACTTTATCGAAATATTTCGATTTATATAAAACAATAAACTCCGATCCATTTATTCCAGATAAGAATTACTGCAGACAAATCAGATATTTTGTATTATATTTCTTGTTTATTTTATTGCTCTTCCGTAAATGCGTAAAATTTTTCAAAAGCCATTAGTTGAATTTTGTTCCTATTAAAGTGAAAACATTTCCCAAATTCCAGTAGCAATATCAACTGTAGAAGCTGTAGAATTCATGGGGCAATTCGAAACATTTGAACAGCAATGCGCTAAAAGCAGTTCAGTCTAGTAAATGTTAATTATATACATGAAAACATTGTACACATAGGATAGTGAAACACATGTTTACTCTCTTCTATTTTTTTAAATGTCACCAAATTTATAAATTGTGTGTGTAGATGGATGTTTGTTAGAGTTTACCTAAACGGCAGAACGGAAAATTTAAAATATGATACATGTAGAGCAAAATCTGGGTATCGTATGCGATAACTAGTATTAATTAAACATAGTAAAGAATTGTGGCCTTTGATATATAGATAGTTTGTTTATTTTAATATATAGAATCTTAGTAAGTTAAGTTTGATGAAGGTAATGTAGATTGGTAAAATGAAAGTTTACCTAGAATTATCCACCTATAAAACAGGACAGCGACAAGAAATCTTCACTAGGTGGAAAACTAGAGTAGTTCTATTCAACGTTTGTTGTCGTTAGTGAGTGTGCGACATAAGTGCACTTTAAACCACAGACACCTTGGGGACTGTATTAACTATTTGTTTTAAAAACACTTTATTTTGCCGACTTTTATTAAGGAATTTTAACAGAATTTTATAAAAAAAGTATTATGTTTATAAAGAATTTATTTTCTTGTATCCAGATAAAAATCAATTGTTTATTTCTGTGATGTTTCTTTTAAAATTAACTGATGTTTTTTTTTAGTTTTTAATTTTCGTATTTAATAAATTAAGTTTGACTCTACACAATTTTATTAACTAAAATTATTCAACATTTTTACAATAAAAATTTATAATACAATTTTAAAGTAAAATAAAGTATACTGTATACTGAATTAAGAAAATGTCGGAGGGTTTTATTTTATTCCAATGTTTATTTATTTAATGCGATTTTAAAAATGATAGCATCGTAGAAACTATTAGGTTGCTTTCTAAAAGGCCACCGCAGCGCCCGCATTTTGCTTTTCACACAAATTATACGACACCGGTCCAATGTTTTTCTTCCTTTTAGCAAATCTTTTAATTAAATCTTTGTATTGTAGTACTATGAAGACTACAATTTAATTTCTAAGTTAATATTAACCACATTTACTAACATTTTATCTAGACTAGAATCCAGAGTTTGCCAAAAATGATTAAAGCTGCACAACTTTGAATCCTTAAAGCCTAGTTTGAACTTTTCAATTTTGTAAGTAAAATGTATTTGAGCAACAAAAATTTAGTCGAGTAGCAAATCGTATAGACGAGTGCCTTAGCTACTAAATTATTCGGCACTCGACCAACTTACTAGCCCAGTGTAAACGATTCATAATAGGATATTAGTTAAATTGTATTATGTCAATAAATTTAGGACTACAGATTTATATATCCTGTATAATGTTTTAAAACTTCGTACGTTTTGTAAACATTTCTTCATGTCTGATGTTGGATTGATAGAGACTTTAAAATTGGAGTAAATCAAAAACACTGTGATCGCCGATGCGCCTGATGTTTACGTTGCAGCAATATTAATTTCGGAATCATTTGTATGCGGCTTAACGCAATAATTAATATCGAATTAATTTCTGTCATAACAAAATACATTCGCGTGGTATAACCTAATTATTGCAGAAATAAACGAAGATCGAATGACGGTTCCCATTAAGTCCGTAAGCGTGGGTTTTTACTGCAGGATAGACTCATAATTACGCACTATAAAAACATGCAAAGTACAAATTTGAACAGATAATTTTGTTCCACATGTGACTATATGAATAGCTCTTTTAAAAGTGTTAATGCTCTGATTTTTTAATAGGAAAAATAGTTTGATGTGCAATTAACGTGTTATCGCAAATTCAAAGAGTGCGGGTTAAAGCATTTGAGACTTCAGCGGTGGTAATTGCTTTGGACCAGATTAAGCAAAATGCAGTGTGGCTCAGCGGTTTGTAGTTTAGGATTTTAGAACGTTTTAGTTTGTATGAACATGCTGTTTTCGAGTTAATTAATTTGTTGGTTGCTTGTTACTTAAGTAGTGGGTTTCATAAACATGTTATTTGGCTTGAATAATTAAGTAGATAAGGGCGTTATATCTTACTAACCTTCTTAATATTATAAATGCGTAAGTTAAGAAGAATTACAGCTTGTAGGAAAAACTGCTGAACGGATCTTGATGAAATTTGGCATAGATGTAGAGGATAGTCTGTAAGAACTCACCGGCTTCTTACTATTTTTTTTACTTCCACGTGGACGGAGTCGAGGACGTCGAGGAGGTCGAGGAGGACGGAGTCGAGGGCGAAAGCTTATTAGAATTAATTAAATGTTTAAGATGACCAAGAAGTAACAAACAGAAGGACGGATAAGTTACAGCAAGTCAATATGCCAATTTCAATGTAGTAAGGATACATTTAAAGTTTGCTTTGCGCCGAAAATGACAAACGATGCGCTTCCTGATGTGTTCCTTCATTAACAGCGACGTTGATTTATTGCCGGAGCTATGAAGAAATTCAAGTAGGAACCTCATTTGTCATCGGCTGAATTTATGAGGGACCAACTAAAACGTTTTTGAATTTATTAACAGATATTCAAAGTTATGGCACCGATATTACGTGACTATGATATTAAAAAACATACTATGGTACTAGAAGTTGGTAGAATACTAAAGGATACTAGAATAGACTAGAAGAGAAGATAATAGAAACAGAAGAGATAAAGAACAGAGACGTTACGAAGTACAATACAATCAATATTTGTAAAGCTTTCTACATTTTAAGTTTTATCGATTTAATAATAGCTGAGGGTTTTTCTTTGACATCGAAAACCGTTTACAACGACAAAGGTATTTTGCGGAAATCGTAACGGAAACATCTTACCGTCTTATAAAACATTTTCTCTTTGTAAATGATACCTTTCTTGGAGATTGTTACACAATTTTATTTTCAATTTCTTTAAAAGATTTTGTTAAACGTAATTTGATAATAGTATAATTGAAATTGATGGGATTGTGATATCGATACAAAAGTACCTTAAGTCGTGTTAATTTTATTGAATCATTCTATGTATTATAACGTATTAATTTGCAGAATTACCCTAGAAGTACCTTTATGGATAATACAGTAGACTATTGCGTCGATATTGAATTATGGATGCATTAGGGTTGAAATGGATCCCGTCGGCTAATGGCTGTGCAATTTACAGCCATCTAATGTAGGCATGATTAAGACTCCTTGGTACTAAATTAGTCTATAGCGAAATTTGCAAAATACTTGTTATGATAAATTTGATACTGCCCTAAATACGGGAATGATACATGCTACTATTAAAACTTGGTTTAGCCGTCACATCAGAATTGACTTTTTTGTTTATGAGTACACATAGATACGGAAAACATTATCCTTCTATCGGGTGGAAAAAGAAAAGGAATTTTATTTCGTCTTTTGTTTTCTACGTGTTTTGGTTTACAAAAAATTATACGAGTATAATCTAAACACTTTCTAACTCTATAGAAAAGTTACTAGGTTATTACTAGATTACTTTTTAGTAATAATATAAATGCGATAGTTTAGATGTATGGTTGTTAGTAGTTATCTCGTAAACTGAACGGTTATCGATGAAAATTGATATAAAAATATAGCATAGGCTGGAAGAACACACAGACATACTAAGATCATTTAAGTCAGGCAAAACTTAGAATGACATTTATGGGCAACTTTCGATAATTACGTTCACCATTTAAAAAGGAATGTTTAAAAATGAAAGTAGTACGTATTAGGAATGTAGATCTTGTGATACGAGAACGGCTTGGAATCCATCGCGTAAGTTTTTCTTAAGAAGTTGCACAACTAGTTCGTTTTAAACTGTTTTACTTGTAGAAAAATCAGTATTTTACAATATAATAAATATTACGTACGTTCGGAATAGGTGCACCTTTTATGAACTGAATATGTTTTAAGCCTAAATAAATGAAATTTTAAATTATTTAGTAACGTTTGCCCTACGGGTTTCAACTTTTTGATAACTAAAGTTTGTTGGTGCCATGTTGTTAATACTAATACATTAAAAAACTTTTACTAGGCTTTTACTTTGACGGACACTGAAGGCTTTTACTTACTCGTCATTCTTTTTACATAAGATCATACGATTTATTTGAATCTAATATTTTCTACTTATGCATATATTTAGTACTAGTTGTTGCCCGCGACTTCGTCCACGCAATACTTGGATAAAAAGTAGCCTATAATATGCCGGTCTATGTTAGCTACCCTTCAGTGAAAGTGTGGTCGAAATCGATCCAGCCGTCTTGGAGATTGCCCGGAACAAACGCGGCTTGCAGACAGACAGACAAGCAGACAGATAAAAAAAAATTAAATGCGATTTTCGTTATCAGCAAAGCAAATTCACTCTAATTTTATTAAAATATGTATAGTAGAAGATAGATTTTTTAGGTAGTCTTACTAAAGGTATATTTCCTAACTTTGAATTTACTTCTACAAGTTACGATGCAGTTGGTAGTTATTTGCAAGTGTTTCAACAGAGTTAGGAACTTCGTGAACAGTGGAGAGACTGGAAGTAAATGTCACGGAACAAACAACCGGAAGATTTTGTATTGCTGAACAATAAAAGACACGCAGATAAGATCATTGCTTACATTTCTTTACAGTTTTACTTTTTAAGATTAAATTCGTTATAACGCAAGAGTTTTTTTTATGATAAAACCCACAGTAAATATCTTTTTATAAGACAATTTTTCCCTGTACATAAAAGTATATTTTACTAATATTATAAATGCGAAAGTTTAGATGCATGGATGGATGTTTGTTAGAGTTTTTAGCTTAAACGGCTGAACGGATTTCAATGACATTTGGTATAGACGTAAGTGATAGTCTGGAAGAACATAGGCTACTCACTTTTGTTTTTTTTAATACCACGCAGACGAATACGCGGGCGTATGCTAGTTTAAATCTAAATTCAAACTACAAAAATCATATGTTTTACATGTAAATTAAAAACGTAATTAAAGAACACCTGTACAAAGTCTGTGCGGGTTTCATATTAGTATGAGAATGTACGTGAAATACTTAGAGAAATATACGCTCGTTTCACGCGTTAATATAGACTGGGAGAATGCGCGCTTCTGTATGCAAATAGAGGTTAACTGAACCGTCGCTATGTTAATTAAGTATGATGAACTTAATATCATTTTAGTTGTCGCCTTTGTTAAATTCGATTTCTATGATAGTTAACTAATTATTTAGATTTTTATGATATTATAGTTACTAATTTAAATTTCCTAATGTAATTTTAGGTAAGTTAAATTCTCAAGTTGCCAAATATGTCAGCAATCACATCATATTTTTGAATAACTCCGTTATTAATGAAATGCCTTACACGTACGTCACGCTTTAGGCTATATATTTTCACGCCGTTAAATTTAGGGGTAAATATTTTTGATAAAAACCCTAATGAGGGAAAGAGACCACAAGTAGTTGCCAACATCAAGGAAGCAAGGTTGCCATGGTTGGACATCATGTCATGTCATTTTAACATTTGCAAATGATAATTTGACAATAAAATGATTTTTTTTTATAATTTTTTGCGGATGAAGTCGCATGGGAACAGCTAGTACGTTATATGTAAGATTTTTCCTACTTTCTAAAATGTAGGCCACGCTTAAGGCATTACTTAGCCCTGTTACGTGGTTAAATAAATGTTGGTCTACTAATTAAAAGTAACATTGGTTGTCCTTGAGTATGACAGAATGTTCTAGAAATGTAAACTCAAAGACGGTCAAGCAGACCCGAGAGAGATGTTTCTAGACACGTCATTAGTACAACGATGTCTAACACTCAAGCAACTGTTACGTGAGCAAAATGTATTAGAACATTTTTATACGTAGAAAATAATCTAATTTACAAATACTTGGGTAATCGTAACGTATTACCTTCATTAAAAAAGATCAAAAGACATACAGTTCTTAAAATGTTCATACTTTTAATGGTGTCAGTAGTAATAAGATTTTTAAACAATGATATAAGAAATTTGATTTATTCATATTGCAATTATATATATTTCTCTAGAAATCTTCATTAAAAATAAGCCAATTTTATGATCAAGTTTAACCTAATTTATTACTGAAGAAATGTTTGATTTTTTGACCGACTTCCCAAAAGAAGGAGGTATTCAATTCGACGATATGTTTTTTTTTTT
>NW_013525916.1:1919697-1931014 GCF_000836215.1 Papilio polytes
AACTATAAGACCTACATAAAAATGATGTATGGAAGAATTGTAGCTCATTTAATAAGCTATATAAAAGTCCGCGATAGCATATATCTATCTCCTAAGGTTGTCGCATAATAACCGTTTGTTTCGCGAAAACCGTCAAAATGGCCAACAAAGCCCAAGCCTCCAACAAATGGCCAACATTTAAAAAATATCTACGTGAGGTTATCACTTAAATTTAATTTTTACTTTTTGGGTTCAACAAAATAAAAAAAAAAAAGATAAAAACATATTCAGTCTACTGTTGTTACTTTGTTGTTGTTGTTGTTATCTTTCTATGTATGTCGTGTAAACCTATAATTAAGACAAATTATCAGCATGTTACTTATTGTATTGTGTAAAAATGTATGTGTTATAATTTTGTCCTGTTGGTTTATCTTAATAAATAAATAAAAAAAAAAATGCAATCGACTTTCTTAAAACGCTTTTATTCTTATTTCGTATGAATCCTTATCCAAATAAATATGTTTTCACGGTAGAGTATTAAATGTAGATCATAATTGCCTTTTACAGTGTGTAATTCTGACAAAGATTCTAGAAGTTATCAAAATATTAAAACTCACGGGCAACAGCGGCGCGCGGCTGTGCAGAATTATGAGTGAATGATCGCAACAATGTATTAGATCTTTACTTAATTTCTTATATAATCGATTTAGATAACTCATTCTTTGTTTGAAAGCTAGTGATTATCATACTGCAATGTTTAGATTCACTAAAAATCAAGAAATAAATAAACTTTTTAATAAAAATACAAAACCGACTTCCAAACAAAATACACTAAAAAAAACAAAACAAAATGCACTAAAAACAAAACAAAATATTCTCAAAAAAACAGTACACTAAAAAGTAATGAAATAATTACTTGAAAATAATAAACCTACCTTATTGTAACTGTTATGTCTATATTGTACAATTATTATTACTTTGAAGTCGGTGTCAGACAATGTAGATTCATTACTTAATTGTTACTATACTTTCAATTGTCAATTGTTATGGTAAAAATGTGGAAACCCTTACGTAGAAATATCACTGCTTACCTCGGCTGACACCGATATCAAAGTAATAATAATTGTACAATATAGACATAACAGTTACAATAAGGTAGCTTTACTATTTTCAAGTAATTATTTCATTACTTTTTAGTGTACTGTTCTTTTGAGAATATTTTGTTTTGTTTTTAGTGCATTTTGTTTTGTTTTTTTTAGTGTATTTTGTTTGGAAGTCGGTTTTGTATTTTTTCTTACAAGAATTTTGATAATCGATTATTTACATATCTTTGTATAAAATATCCCGAGGGAGTCGTCAGAAAGGCATTACGACTCATGATAAGTGTTTTATGGCTTTGATAGTACAGAAACAAACGATGTTTGGAAATCGTTAATGTTTATCGAAAAGTTTTTTTTTTTAAGTTTTCTGTCAGATTTTTTAACAACATTAAGGAAGCATTGTTATTATATTATTGTAACGGTAATTTTGACATTTGCAATTAAGAATTTGACAAATGTAAACAATAAGTGCAAAAAGATTAGATTTTTATCATTTTTGATAAGAGAAATATGAACATTTTACGTAGTTTTAAAGATTTCTTTATGTAAAAAAATACTTAAGTTTTCAAACGAGTGCAACGAGCAATTTCATGGTCGGGTAAATAATTTCGTTGGAAATCTCAAACATCTTAGATCGTGGTTGACATTTAATATTAAAGTCGAATTTTTATGTTTATTTCCATATATTACATAAGGGAGAAAATATAACCGAGTTCGTATTGAAACTTTGTTATTATAATGTTTTATACGGAGTATTATAATTATGTTTGTTGTGTATCTGACAGCAATTTGTTAATGACACTCCGGGAACTTGTGCAAAGTTTTATGTACGGGTTATTTTTAGAACAATAGCGATTTGCTGAACCTCTAGTGAAGAACAAATACGTACACATAATATAATTTTTGCTCGCGACTTCGTACGCTCAGAATTCAATTAATCTAGTAATAAATATATCCAATGTTACTCAATGATTATGTTTATTTGTAATGGCGAATTTTTAATCGGTTCGTCGGGAGTTGTTTCAATACACAGAAATACAAATCTTTTAGATTCTCTTAAGATTGTAGACCAACTGAGTATTTACTAAAATGAACAAACTAAATAAAGAAATACATGCACAATAAAATGAGTCACGAACGAGTCGGAAATATTTACCATTTTTTACAAACAATGAACAGATTCCAATTGAAATTGTTTTCGCAAACAATACAAAAAGTATATGTTTATTTTATTAGAACATAATGAAATTTTCATTGAAATTTTGCCTTTACAAACTACGGGTTCTGGTTACTAAATGAGCGTATTTGTTTACATTATAAACGGTAATAGAATATAATAGGGTTACGTGACTCGACTTTACATAACAAATTAAACTCCATGGGAGTACTCTACGTTCCTTTATAGAATCCATGAAGTCATCAATGTGTCACTACCGAGAATTACTACTGCACTGATTTTTATGTATAACAACATATTTATAAAGTCACAGCAAGATAGTAATAGTCGCAAGATTCACGGAAAACGAAGTGTAGGTCGAAGAAGAACATCCTGGGTAGAAACCTACGCAAGTGTTTTGGAAAAAGCATCCGTTCACTTTTCAGAGCCAAACTTCGAAAGAAGAAGGCACATTAGGAAGAAGAAGCTACTAATAACACTTTCCCTCGTCCGTTCTCTATTATCTACCTATACTAATGTTATAAAGAGGAAATATTTGCATTTTTGAATTTCTGTATGTATTGGAATTACTTAAAAACTACTGGGTCGTTTTCAAAAATTGTTTCATTATTAAAAAGTTACGTTATTACGAGTAACATAGGCTATCTCTTAATTACACGTGGACGAAGTCCCGACGAACAGCTAGTTTTTTATAAGAGAAGTTGTCAAACTAGTGGCGCCTATGCATCGATGCTAATTTACTACTCTACCGGCATTTAAGAATAAGGTAGACTTCTAGAAGGACAATAAAAAAGAATAAAACAGGAATGGGATTTGGTAAAGGAGGGGTACATAGGAAGTGAAAATTCTACGCAATCGCCTCCTCTGTCGATTTTAAATTAACGCAAATACAATTGTGGATGTCCATGAGCAGCGATCACTTTGCCATTTCGGCAAATTCGGTTGGCCGCTTGCTCGTTTGCCAATTTATAATGTTAAAAATCTTTTTAAAACAGCTCATTTACAGAAATATAAGAACCTTGACCTAATTTTGTGTGCATGTGTTCATTTTCTATTTCAACAGCTTTGGGATTACGAAAATACTAGGCTAAATTTATACATTTCAATATATTTAGTTTAAAAAACCATTATAAGCGAATGTACTAAATATGTTAAAAGTTGATAAAGCAACAATAATTATTATAATATAATCTACAATTTACAAAAAAATTTGTAAATCGTTACGCCATAACAAGCTTTCCTATTTTTCATATGAAATTCTAATTTAGTCACGTACTTTGATTTTACAAAATTTGTTTTCGTTTTTTTGTTTTTGGACATGTTATGCGACGAAATGATGGGGACATAAACCAGAAAGTGTTTAGATTGAATGTGGATGGCTACAAAGGAAGAGGAAGACCGAAGAAAGTATGGATGGATTGTGTGAAAGAAGATATGCTTAAGAAAGGAGTGGATTCAGATATGACGGCTGATAGAGATGTATGGAAGAGCAGCACATACTGTGCCGACCCTCCATAAGGGATAAGGGCAAGTGGATGATGACTTTGTTTTTACAAAATAATGGTTCACTATTTGGAAGTTTACGATCGGTCCGTTTTTACACACTTACACAATGTTTACATGATGTCAAAGAACTTAGTAAACAACGTTACTTTAATGTTCCCTAACACACGCGATGCATTCCGACATTTCCTTTGACGAAGTATAAAGGAAAGAGAGTTCATCTAATGTGAGCGCTCTAATGCAGGCTATACACGTTCGATTCTGTGAGAGTATTTTGAACATACATACGAGCTTTACAATCTCTAGGATATGACAAAAATGTATAGTTATGATTACTATGAAACTCGCTTTAATCTTTTGGTTATGTCTGTAAGGTTGAAATTGTTATGCAAAATCTAACGTGTCTGACCTGCATAATGGTAAGTAATTACTGGTATAATGTGACTCAGTTACAATCACACATAAGGAAAATGAAAAGGGATCAAACAGAAAAGCTCTCAATGTCGTTAATCGAATTTTTCGTTCTGAATAGTCTACGAGTAATTATAATTTATACTTACTTGTATTTAAATTTATTTGGAAGTCGAGATGATATTGAAAATGAAGATTTTTTTATACAACCGGGTTTAAGAGTAGTTCTTTGCTTCATTGCTATTTAATCCCTTTTGCGGTTATCGAATTTCCCGCCGAGGCAACTGAGCTTTAAGGACATCTTAATTTGATTTGGCTCTGCTAATTCTGTAAGGTGACTGGTTGAATTTTTACAATATTGGAGACTCATTCAAACATGCAAACGAATTAGGTAAATGTTTTTAATTCACGATTAAAAAACTACCCTTAATTAAGAAAATCAAAATGTAATATGCTTAGAATAATGCAATAATAACTTATTTAATAAAGTTTTAATGTTTGTTTTTCATAAAAATCTGTTACCTATTTTTTTTTTAAATAATCGCTCTTGAAAGATTACAGTGTCGTCTTATAATTTAACGAAAATTGTTTTCTTATACAAATAAGAAAAATTAATCATAACTTTTTAATTAATTGCGCAAACTGTTAATGTAAAACGTTTTTACGCTTAGTTGATATGATCTCATTTTCGTTCATAATAAATTATGAAATAATAAAATAGCCTCGCCCTAATTAGCTGTAGCGTGTTCTAAATATTATTAATTTATATTCATAATACTAATTAAAATATTGTAACTTTTGTTTTCCCATACTGTTTTTATTTTACACTAGCTTTCGCCCGCTATTCCGTCTGCGTGGAATTAAAAAAAAATAAAGTATGTAGATTTTGTATTTTTCCAGGTCATCCTCTACATCTATGCCAAATTTCATCGAGATCTATTCACCCGTTTAGGCTACAAACTCTAACAAACAACCATCCATCTAAACTTTCACATTTATAATATTAGTATGAGTATGAAGTATGATGGTTACTTACACCAGATATTTGCTTAAAGGAGAAGATTTAGTGATACAATTATAAGGTCTGAGAAAAATAAATTTCTTTGCGAAAGTATCATTGCGGACAATATTTTATAATCTTTGTTCAACTTAAATATCACATATTCACTTTGAAAATAACATACGAGTATGATAAAGTGCTGACATACTTAAACAGACTCCGATGCAGTCACTCCCGAAATTGACTTCGCACATACTAAATACAAAAGCCCAACTAAAGTAGTCATTATTCTAGAAAACAAAAGAGGAAAATTAAATATGTATACGTAGTTGAAGTAGCTGCATTGTCACTGTGCTCGAGGAAATCGTTCTTGGCAACTTCCATTTTCCTTAATAATAGAATTTAGTTATACTATGACATTATTAATTTGTTTGGACGAAGAATCAAAGAGAAAAGCTTCTTATGAATTCAATTGAGTTTTGTACGCAGACGTTCTTTAAAGGATATTATTAATTGAGGAATGTAGTCGCGTTTGTCAACTAGTAATAATGGTCGAGTTTAACAGAACTATGATCGATGGAAAATTACTTGTTGCATTATTAAATCATATGACTAATAATATTACTGTCACATTATTAAATTGTATAGGTCCGTTATCTACTCTGTTATAATTATTATTGGTCATGGTTAACATATATAATTTCCTGGTTTTATTTTACCTATTTGGTTTTAATGAAGTACTAAAACTCCATTAATCATAACCTATTTAATAATAAATGAGGTAACAAATTATTAACAAGTCTAAGGAGAGTTAATTCTATAAGCAAATACATTTAAAAGTGGTGAGACTTTTTTTCCCGACCCTCCTTTAGATCTAAGTGTAATTTGTCAACGTCAGTTGAAGCGAAATGGTCTTGCTTTATGCGAATTTTTACACAGTTATTATCATGTAGACGTTTAAAAACACATTCGTGCTGTTTATTAGTTGAAAACAGTCGCTCGAAACAAATAAAATGGTTCATAAACTCTTTTGACGTGTGTGTCTATTTTCTACTATTAACCAAAGTTAAATAAATAGTTACGTTACATTTATTAATAATTCTTATTATAACGTAACATATAACATAAGTGCAATATAAATATATGTGAACTTTCCATACAAGTAAATGAATTGCATATTTACATTAGTAACAATTCAAAGCGGCTTAGTGCGGGCGCAGTGAGCGTTACAAACATGCAGCACGTGGTGGCTTCATTGCTATTAAATATAACAAGGGCAGAATTAACATGCTTTAAGCTGATGTTTAAAAATAAATACATGTGATAAATATCTTCAAAAATATGTTAAACTATACACCGTGAATACTGTCAGTGAAAAGGTGTAAAAACACTTACTTTACAACAACAATATAACTCACGCCCGTAACTCAGAGGTGTAGGCAGAGACCACGGACCTCTATGTGACTCGTTCCAACCATACACCTCAATCACATATTCTACATAGTAGACATAGTAGAGTGTTTATTTTTGTTTTTTATTTAAAAAAAAGGTTGAATAATAAACAGTTTAATAATGGCAGCACACCATTTATTATCATCTTAATAATACAATAATGATAGAAAAACAATACGCAGTAATTTTTGTGCAATACTACGCTACGTGTTTTGGAACACTCTATAAAACCTTTACAGAAGTTCAAGAGGAAAGCGTCAACCAATTCAATGTATTTTATAATCAAGTGGAAAGAAAAGTATTAGTGAATCAAATATATCTATATCAGAAGCCGTACCAATATACTTTAGATACTTCTGGCCATACTCGAACCTGTAAAAATAACCACATCTTAAAATGCCTCTTAAATATCCATCAACTTTTGAGTAATCACTGAGGGCCATGTGGTCGTCAGAAATACATTTTATTGCTAGTTTCCTATACTTAAAGAGATTTAATGATTCATTTGTTAGTGATATTTTAAAAGCAACTTAATCTTAGAATTCCAATCTGTTTCGTCTAACATCCTGCCCTGTGGTAATTGACCCGTGATTTTCGCGGAACTTAAGTAACTTAAGTATTATAAACTTAGTAATTAATACCTTTAAAGATTGAAGCGAGGAAAAATTATTTCTCATTTTGATAATTGTCAAATCCTAGTAAATATATATATTTTTTTTACTTTATAGAGCATTTTTAATTTAATTAGTAAAAATGAAATGTAATTCTTAATTAAACTACAGTTTATAAACGTCGATTCGAAAAGTAATTATATGTCTGAAACAAACATCGAGGAATACGGGTATTACGTAAATAATTCGTACCGTTCTTATCAAAATGTTTCGCAAAAAATGTCGATAAAATGCCTGTATATTGTTCGCATGTTGGTATTTTTAGTCTATATTTTTATGGAAAACGTATTATTTTACTTAATTAGTAAGCACACAGTTGTTTTGATAATACGTGTATTTTTGCATTTACAAAACAAGATATATTTTAAAGAATGTAATACACGAAGGCCAGATTTTATGTCTATTTTCTATTTTCATATTACTCTTTATACTATGTCCATATACCAAAAGTCATCTAAATTTGCCTAAGTCAGATTGTAGGAGACGCTTACGAATTGAAGTGTTTCTAATTTGTTTCAGTATTCGGTCATTAGTTTTCTAATTATTATGATAATCAAATTCTTTATTTGTCGGTTGCACATTTATTACTGTTCTTTTTTGGATATTCATATTTTGCTTTAAAACTGTTCACTTCATTTGCATTAATATTACTATGATCGATATCGTAAACCGCAATCGTATATCTGAAAGAATAATTGAACCGATTATTGGAAAACCACGTTTTTAAATTAAGCGTGAATATTGTTCATTAACGTTTTCAGAACTGTACTTAAATTTCATATGCACCAATTAATTAAATTATGTGAAAATCGCTTTCTACTGAATCATCAAATTTTCTTATAGCGCATCAATCGTGATATACGAAATCTTTTTTTCTAACATTATGTTATTCAGGAATAATTAAGTATCCATAAGGTAAAAAAAAACTTCTGGTAGTTTTTAAGTTTATCTATATCTATACTATTATAATAAAGCGTAAACACATACTTTGTTGCCTAAGTGGTTAGCAATTACAGCATATTTTTGAATAATTCTTTTTTTAATAAAAAGCCATACACTTACGTCACGCTTAAGGCTATATATTTTCACGCCATTAAAGTTAGGGGGTAAATATTTTAGATTAAAGCTTAATGTGGGAAAGAGACCATAAGTTGCTACCAACATCAAGGAAGCAAGATTGCCAAGGTTTGTCATGACATGTCATTTTGACATTTGATATCAATGTAGAAATAAAATTTTCATAATTTCATGCGGATGAAGCCGCACGGGAACAGCTAGTTACTTATAACCGTAAAAAAAAATATTTTTACAATATTATATATAGGGTAGTACATTTTTCGATTATAAAAGGTTATTAAAACAATAAATTAATAATGTAACTTCAGACTTTTCAACAGAAGTGTACTTATAGTGGTAAAGAAAATACCTTTTTACGAAGAGTAATGACTTTAAAGAGATAGGTAGATAATTCTATCGTGAACTTCCGCAAATTACCTTTGTCGTGGGGACATTTAATATCAAAGACGAGCTTTTAAGCTTCTCCTTATATCAGTTACAAAATGTCTCTTACATTTTATGTTTAACATATTGAAACATACAATGTATTTTAATTAAATTACAGATTATATTTCTTTTATATTTCAACATATTTGTCTTCCTTATTCTTCTTGGAAAAATGAGATAAAAAATCAAATAATATTTCACTTCTTCTTATTCAATAGCAATTCCGGGTAGTCCTAAGGTTTCAAAATAAAAAAAAATATCTTTTTAAATTTGAGTTATAATAAAATTTCCCTTTCGCAGTCCATTTTAGAAACTTTTAATTGGAAACATTCAGACAAGTACTTGAAGTTATTTACTTAGCTTAATTGTTAATTACGAGCCGTTAGTAACTGTTATCCACCCAGTAACTAATGGAAACTAGTTTAAGTTATTTACCTGCGTACTGTTAACACACATAATTACATCTGCAAGGAACGTCGGATGTATTCGTGTTATTAATATAGACCAATGTAAGACAATGCTACTATGCAACACAACGTAAATGAATTTTATGTAATAGCTTTAATTAAATTAATAAATAGGTTATAATTAAGCTTATACGAGTAATTACTCTTTTGTAAAGTATTAATATCTGTTATTTAATTGTAACTAAAATAGTTGTTGTCTATAAAAGTACATCAAACTTCATATCTTACTAATCTAATATTATAAATGCGAAAGCTTAGATGGATGGATGTTTGTTACAGTTTGTAGCCTAAACGGCTGAACGGATTTTGATGAAATTTGGTAAATATGTAGGGAATAGTCTGGAAGAACACATAGGATATACACTATTTTTCTTATTCCACTCTGAGGGAGTTGCTGGAGTAAGCTAGTTCTTTATAAATCCTGATAATAATATTGACACTTACAAAAAAGTATACATTTATTTACGTAGTAACAAGAACTATACGTTTTTTGTTGTTTAATCAAAAGAATATTAACAATCGTATTTCGTTACTTCATTGCTAATTCTCCGTCATTATTAGAGGTTACTTAACAAGTAAAGTCAAGGTGAAGTTGATGAATACGTAATGTATTTTACGTGTGATAAACACGAGTGACGTCATCTCGTGGGTCACAGTGCAACCTAACGAGACGGGGGCGCGTGGGCATGGCCTTGGTGTAGACAACTATTTTTAAATTTGTGTGTGAATGCACGCGAAACTATAACTAAGATTGTACGTAAATACAGTAGCGTTATGCAGTAACGTTAAATATGGTAAGGTATAATTTTAATTGTAAAAGACTCTAAGATCCAATTTCCAATTAGACTTTAGTTGTACGGCTCTAATTTTTGGCTCTAGTTTCATGGTCAAAACACCAAGATGTGAATGTATTTATAATGTTACTAAAATAGATGATGTTTTTTTACTAGTCAGTTACATATTTTTTTAGCTATTTTATAGATACTTTGTCGATGTAAAGACGTCAAGGTTATAGATGAATTGGCAAGTCTGCGTCGACTCGTTTCAAGTACATTTAAGATTTGTTAACAAGATAGTTAAGTAACTAATCGCTTTTAGGAAAATATACTGCGTTAGTCATTACATTATGCTAAGTAATATCAATGAATGAATCATTAGGTTTTATTTATCTCAGAATTAATTTAATAAAATAATGAAAGAAATTTAATTTGTATTTCTCAGAAACTTGTTTTGAAATGAAAATCAATATGAATTTATTCTGATAATTATGTAAAACACGATAACGGAAATAACAGGCTTATATGAATCATGTTATAGGTTACCTAATATGGGACTCTTCTTAAGTACGAATTTCGAAATCATACAATAAAGAAAACTCACGCCATATACTATCAGATGTCTTATTTTTTTTTAAATTCATTAAAATAATACTTATTTTATTAAAACAATAGATGGCGCTGTCCCGTTGTTATAAGTATCGATTCCTTCCCGCCTTTTTTGTGTAACGTCAAATAGAAAGGGTCATAAAATAAAAGCGAACGGCGCAAAGTTTTGATTATACACAATTTGTTTGGGCTGTGTTTTTATTGTTTGATAACAAATATTTATACATACCAGTTTTAATTACTTTAGTTCGGTTCGTATTAAAAAGGTAATAGTTATTTGTCAATATTTCATTGAAATGTATTTTCATATTTTACATTATTGTATAGTTGACAGTGTTTCCTTGCTTGTTTGCGTGTTTGTATGTCCATTTCTTCTTATAGGGAGAACGCCATTTGTTTTACGTGATAGTGAATTTGTACAATAGTTTCCGATTTTCTTAATATTTTTTCTTATCGTTTAAAAACTTTGTCTTGTAATTAATTTGAAATCAATTATAAGTTAAGTTCAAAGTTTTATTACATTCTGTAACACCGGAAAACGATGTCCAGTACTAAAGTTTTGACGCTCCTGCCAAGCGTCTCAGAAGCCCCCGCAATTATCTTTTACAAAAAAAGTTGCCTCAACTTTTTATGCTTGTAGATCATTGTTTCTGTCAGGCATTTAATAAT
>NW_013525916.1:1931051-1947410 GCF_000836215.1 Papilio polytes
GTTTACTAAACGTAATTAACATTTCGAAATAAAACTATATATTTATACGTTAAACAGAACGATTTCAGTCGAAGGTAGGTTTCCGTAAACAAATAGAACACGTGCTGTTACTAATGGAAACATTCTCGAAATAAACACTAGCAGTGTGTACTAACGCATTGCCTTTACAGAAATAAAAATAAGCTTACATGGTGTGTTATTTTAATTAAGTAGTTACGTGAAAAGGTAAAATTATGTTTTTAACAGTTACAAGAGTTACATAACATTAACATTGGATATCTAATTGGACATGGTTTTGTTGTTTGGATAAATCAAATCTTTAACAGAAAAATCAAAGCTAATATTATAAAGAGAAAAACTTTGTTTGATTGTAATGAATAGGTTCAAAAACTGCTGGGCGGATTTAAAATATTCTTTCACTGCAGGAAAGGTTATTTATTTGTGAGTAACATAGGGTACATTATTTTAAAACTTCACGCGGACAGAGTCCCCGGCAAAAGATAGTATCAGTATATTACAGTAAATACCAAAATAACCGTTTTGTATCATTACAAAATATGTTTTAAATAAACAAAAATGAATACTTTCATTCTCTGTTGTATTATTTGTTATGGTATCGATATTCGAGCAAATATGTATGTACATAATATTACGAAGACGGTTTCCTGAATACGTTCCATTAAGTATAAGATAAGAGTATTTTTCTATGTTACAAGGCCACATATCGTATACAAAACAAACACATATAAAATATACGTATTTCCAGTTATATATTTTACTGTAACTCATACATAAATGATATTTATTTTTATACTTATTATTATTATATATACACTGGGAATTATAGAAACGTACCAATTATTCAATATAAATAATAATAAACTGTCATATTGAATGTTATGTTTTAATCTCTATATAAATGCGAAAGTTTGGATGGATGGATGTTTGTTAGAGTTTGTAGCCTAAACGGGTGAACAGATCTCGATGAAATTTTGGTATAGATGTAGAGGATGACCTGGAAAAATACATAGGCTAACTACTTTTTTTTATTTCACGCGGACGGAGTCGTGGGCGAACGCTAGTATTATATGTTAATAAAAGTTTCTGGTCTCTACGAGTTGAAGATACATTATACATTATTGATCGAAATAATAATCATATCCTATACCCATATCCTTACAACACTTGTGCTTTGAAAATGACCCAAAAACGGTCAGAAAAAGTTACTTCACGTTTAAAGCAGAAAATAAAACTGTCTAGACAAGTACATAGTTTGACACATGTAATAATTTTAGCTACAATATTTATACACATCTCTCAGAATCTAATGTTTATAAATCAGTGCGTTGTTGCGCCGATAGCAAACGTCATTATCAAGGTTAAATGCCAGATGCTCTCTGGTGCCGATGTCGCAGTGATCCGCTAATTAAGACAGTACGGCCCGTACACAAGGCTAATCTGTGATTTTAGTATCCAAACGACTTACGCAAGATAATTCCAAATGTAACCTAAGAAAAAAACTATTTTCTATTTCTATTTCTATCATACTAATATTATAAATGCGAAAGTTTAGATGGATGGATGTTTGTTAGAGTTTGTAGCCTTAACGATTTAACAGATTTCGATGAAATTTAGCATAGCCGTAGAGCATATTCTGGACGAACACATAAATTACTCACTTTTTTTAATTGCACGCGGACGGAGTCGCCGGCGAAAGCTAGTAACTTAATATTAGTTCATTTTTATAATTAATTCTTATGACTGTAACATATGTATTTCAAACCACCGTGAGCGGTCAAGCGAGTGAGAGTGAAAGCGATCCCTCAAGGTAGAGGAGAGTGAGGAGTTTAAAAAAAATGTCGCCTGCGCTCGCCTATGTAGGAAGTTGCTTCGATGCCAAAATCGCATAGCGAATACTTGCGAAGGGCCTTAGTTTACCAAGTTTATGTCACGATAGTAAACTGAAAGAGACAATAATAATTCTGACTTAGATTATGTCTGTTTAGCGAATTTTTAGCCACCAGTATTCAGGTACTAAATCGAATATACCGTGGATCAAACGTTCCATTCTATTCGCGTTCTTCGCTTTGACTCCATTCCAATAACTACATACTAATTAAGAAAAACAATACTTCGAAGGTCATATATTTATAACTGATAATAAAGAGTTATTCCTGGTAAACTACGTATGACTTGATACTGAAGAATAAAACGTACAGACACAATAACATTTCAAATGTAATTTATTATTTCAATCAGTCAAATTGTTTGCATCAAACTGTACTCTACCTAGCTGATGCTCGCGAATTTCTCTGTGTGAAATTAAAAAATAGGCTATATGTTACTCACTGATAATTTAACTTTTAATGGTGAAAGAACTTTTGAAGTCGATTCGGTAGTTTTTTAGTCAATTTAATAGTTACAAAAATCCAAAAATACAAATTTTTCGCTTTATAATATTAGTATATGTATAGATAGATACATTCTTGGTACGATTAAAATGCTGTAACCATTGTATTATTTAATTTGAATATAAGTCGAGGTTTGTTTCGATTAAGTTTTTTATTGTAGTCAAGCAGTGTAGCGTGCTCAAGGATATCGAATGAATAACTAAGTGTCACGTCTCATTAACATTTGTTCCTTCACCGAGATAAAGATCACGAATTATTAAGTCATTTTGCTAACATACCGTAATCTCTGCGTTTATTTGGTTCGGTTTAGATGACCTTGGATTACCTAGAAATTGAATTTAAATTTGATCTGAAATGTCCCTAACATTAAGTTAAATCTCAATAATTTACTGTCATGTGTTTTAAATTTAGCTTGGATTGAAATTTCTTCTAAAAGTTTTATTTATTGTATTTTTCCTTTGCAATAGTAAATTGTGTGTTTTTACTAATTTTGTGGGGAAAATCTAAGAATTTCAATGTGAAAGCGTTCTTTACTCTAACCATTTTAAAATAGACATAAGTGTTGAGGAAAAAAAAAAAACTTTGGCACAGTTTCTCGAGAGGTTCAAAACGCCTCCGCCTTTTTTGTGTACCAACCCTAACGAAGAACGCTCTCTGATATTAAATTTAACTTCTAGTAATATTTTAAATTTATGTCGTATTCAAATTCTCATCTCTCGCTTTTCATCCTTCGCATGCATTTGAGTAAAATGCACGATTACTCGAATCATAATTTCACTTGTGTAATAATGTGTTATAAAACCTTATTTTAATAGGAAAGATTAAACACAATTAAACATTTTCATACTAACGTACTGTCAGAGAAAATCGCGGTGTTCCACTTTGTCAAAAATTGCCTTGTCCATTGCAATGAGACTAACTCCGTCTCTTCCTACAAATAACTAATTAGATAACAGTGAGTACCAAAGGGTAATAATAAAAAGAAAGTAGGGGAGTAATCAATAATCGACTTTTTTTTCGTACAGATACATTTATAAGCTGCGTTGGATAGATTTTTGTTCCGCGTCTCGTTTCAAAATGTTCAAACGATTAAAGCATTGAGGTGGAACACCGCCAATGTCCCCGACTGTACCTTCTGATTAGTATTTTTTATTTTAATAAGTGAGCGAGACGTAAACATAAACACAGATTTGTTCCAGGGTCAAGAGCACATGACTCAAGATTCAGATTCATAGTACAAGTCCGGAACTGAGTTGAATTATTGAAATTAAATTCCTTTGAAATTGTTCATGCTTCCATGTATCATATTTTATACTTCTAGAAAATTGCAAACAATTGTACTATAGAATAAATTGTTTAAATTAATTAGGTTCCTTTTAATAAATTTGTAAAGATTTGTAACTTTCGGTTTCGTTTCAACCATTGAATTGAAAGACGTGCTTCAAATGTCATTGTTAAAGTGCCGCAATCAAGTTAAAACTTGAGTCATTAACAAAGATTTTAAATCGTATTGGTCCTAAAAGTCGGTTAAGCCGGGATCAATTAATTCTATCTCGCTAACTTAAGACCATTCGGCGACGAACGAGAATTTTTATAGTTAAACTACATACTAACATTATAAATGCGAAAGTTTGGATGGATAGATGTTTGTTACTACGTATCATAGTGTGAAACTCATAGGCTTACTGAGTTTTTTTTTTAATTCCGCACAGACGGAGTCGAAGACAAAAGCTAGTATACTTTATTTTATCTTTAAAAAGATTCGATATTTCTTCCCCGTGACTAAGGCGAGTTAGACAAACATTTGTAAACTTTTTAACGATAATTGTAGTTTTATCTACTCTGTAGTTTTTGTTTATTTTAGACTTAAATTCTTTTTACTCGTATAGTATAGTTAATAGTTAAACATAAAATTTATGTTCTTACATATGTTTGTGTGTACTTGTGTGTGTGGGAGTGTAAAATGACCGCGTAGTTAGAAATTGTTGACATTATCGTACGTGCACCGAAACCAAAATAGAGTCAATACGAAGTCATATATTATGTGCACCGCAGCTCAAATAATGCTATGGTCCAGTTCTTATAATGCTGCAAGATTATTTATCGTTGTACAAAGGAGTTATTTTTGCGTTTTAAAAAAGAACCTAAAAAGAAATCTCTAAAACGTAGAAAAGGATGTCAAAAGTGCCTCTAGTCGCTTCAAGAAAATGCCGTTTCGGCAGAACTGTGCCTTCAGATATTCAAACAATTATATTATTTACATTTACTTAAAATCGTAGTCAACAGTAAGTATGTGTAATTTTTTACTAACGCAAAGCTGGAGCCGTTTTTTGTTAATAAAAGTTGTATAAATTATAAGAAAACAATCGAGTAACAAGTCAAAGGACTTTGTTACGCACTGGTTAAAATTATGATTCTCATTTTAAAGTTGGAACAATAATGGCGTAACTTTTGTCAATCGTATCTAACTCTGGCTCGTTGCCACTGAAACATTGGAGTCATTTGAGCAAACGGACCGAAGTTCCTCAGTAAACAAGGGTCTTGTCACATAAAGATTGATGTATTTCTTTTATTTAATCTATACTATTATAATAAAGCGTAAATACACACTTATTTGTTGCCTAAGATGTCAGCAAGATTGCCATAGTTAGGTAATTGGTATTTTGACATTTGCAATTGAGAATTTGTTAAATGTAAACAATAAAGTTTTTACAGTTGCATGAGGATAAAGCCGCACGGGAATAGCTAGTAATTTATACATTTTTAAATTCACTTCAAATTAACCTTAATTATATTATTTGAATTGGAATTTCTTTTTCGACTTAAGATCGATAGATGGTAATGGCGATCTCTCGGTTGCATTTTAAAGTGCTATTAATTATATTAAATCTCCGAGAATTGTGAATATTAATCACATGAAGTGGTGACATTTTATTTTATAATCGAATATTAAGAGTACAAACTATAATTTCTTTATTCCGCTGCGACACGCTCTTGGCGCATCTACAACGCTCATTAAGGACAGATATTAGCATTTCACGTTTCAGCAAACTCTTCCTTACATTTTTAATACACTTAGCTTAGTTTTTGGCATTATGTTTAAATAATTGGAATTTGTAACTTATAATCTTTGACACATAAAATCTAAAGAAACTATAAACTATTTGAATACTAGATTAGATCGAATAAGATAGAAGAATTGCTTATTTTGTAGTCCTCATGTTGAAGTATGTGGTGAAGTAGTTTATATTCCAAATTATTAAATCTATTAAAATATAAAAATATCATTAAATATATTCGATAAAATACGAGCATGAAGGTTGTTAGTCGATTAATCTTAAGAAGCTTACACTATATTTTATTATAGCTAGTTTCAAGAATATTAAATAATCATGTTTAATACATTCAAACGCATTACAAAGTTGTAACTTACGTTCACGGTCACAAGTTTTAATAAAAAACTCCAATCCAAATTTTAATGTTCCACTTAAACTGTAATTCACATTAAAAAAAAACTTAACTTGACACTAAATGTAAAAGTACAGATAATATATTTCAGAACACAATACACGAAAACATACGATTATCGAGACAACGAGCGACAGGAGCTCACTCGGCGAGCGTCAGTAGCGAACTGACCGAGTTTCAAGCGAACAGATTTTCTCATTCGCATTTCGTTATCTGTTATTTGGCGCGAAAATGTTACGACGGACATTGTTTACTGTCGATTGATAAGAAATTTAGATTTTTCGCTCCATTTTTACAGAAATCTGTTTAATTAAGATCGAATGATGCGTGATTACGAATAGTTCTAAGAATTATCTTATTTATTTTGCGCTATTTTTTATTACCTATGACATCAACTTGATGTTGTCATCAGAAAAATTGTACTAAACTCTATGGTGGGAGGAACATCACCGTTCTTATTTTTTATTTAAATTTCAAATCTTAACTCATAAGGCATGTGCAACTTAAAATTAGCTAATTTAAGAAAAGAGTAAAACACTTTGTCAAAATCGTAAAGAGATCCTGCCTTGTTTTTTATGCAAGTATAAGGCTTTATAGTCAGTTCTGATTTACTGCTGATTTATTAAGATTTGAAGTGCCAAGGATTTTATCTGTTTTGATAGTTTTTGTCTCATACAATACAAACAAATCTATTAATATTCTTTAGGTAATTCAGTCAAATGTAACTATGAAAACAGAAATAAAACTTTACGAATAATTTCAGTTACAACAAATAGATATTTTGCATATGTACTCCAACTTACCGCAATAATATTCACAAACTATGTACCAATTATGTCTGAAACTTGGCACAAGTATTTGCAGTTTGACGAGCGCTGGAAGTGCACTCATAACTTTGCCAGCGCACGTCTCCAACACTAAAATACTACATACACGAGATAATTAATTGTTCATTTATTGTTGCAAAATGGTACGTTTTATATTAAAACAATTGCTTAAAATCTACTGCCATTAATTTTAAAAATATTCGGTATTTTCTATCATTGATTTCTAAAGCTATTAAACAATTAAATTAACATCTGTGGCATAGGATATTGTATCGCGAATCTTTCCTTTTAGCGAGTAACATCAACTCTAAAAGCTATTTTTCAATCATACTAATATTTTACTTACTTTACTTACTAATATTGTAAATGCGAAAGTTTAGATAGATGGATGTTTGTTAGAGATTGTGGCCTAAAATGCTGAACTCCATGAAATTTGGGATAGATGTAGAAGATAGTCTGGACGAACACATAGGCTACTCACTTTTATTTTTTTTTTAATTCCACGCGGACGGAGTCGCGGGCGTAAACTAGTCATTTTAATAAAAATTATAAAACGTTTCAATTATAGCAAAAAAAATAATGTTAAGCTGAATTATTTTGAATTATTTTGAAGTCTTCAATACATTCATTTTGCAAATATGAAATGAAAGCACTCAGTTTTATATTAAGCATTGAATTCTGTTTGGTCGGCTGCCAAGGATCGCGAGATCTAAACGGAAACGGCTATGAACTCACCGGGATATTTGAATACTTTTGGCGGTTCTTACATTATGGGTAAATATCGGATCGGAATTTCCTGAAGCATTTATTCGATAGAGTTTGTAAGTTTATATTGCAAAATGGTTAAATTTACCAAAACATTTATTCAAAATTATGTAATAAAATTAAAACCCAATGAAGACATTAACAAAACAAATTTAAACTATGGATGCCGCATTGGCCCTCACCGTGGTGTACGCGATGAAACTTCTTGTGGTTGAAACTGTCGCTTCAAGAACCTAGCAGCTATAATGGATGTGATCAAATAGCGATTGCTAAAGTTTTTAAGTTGGTAATTAAGTCATTACCAGAACTTATTGCTATAGATTTAGTCCATTACATACGATATCCTTTAAAATAATTATAGAAAAAGTTGAAGCTTTGTAATTAGCATCTGTTTAACTTATTTTCCTCCATTACAAGCAGTGTTTGGTCTGGACGTAGACAAAAACGTTCCCAAGTTCCACGAGAGCGGGGATTTGATAGCCATGATACGCGTGATTTATTCCAGCGAATAATTTACAACAATGACGCGGCATATCGTCCCCCTCAAGCGGCCTTTTTGTATGAAAACATTTTATAATCCATATGTATGATTTCGGTATTTTTCATGCATATATAAGTACGAGCGTTTTCGGTTGTTCCAATATTAAACTATTTTTGATTGCTTCTATGGAAACGAAGGGAGAGAGAATGCGAGAGAGAATAGTATAATAGGAAAAGTTTTACGCAACAACAACGTAACGTTGAATTTTAAACGGTCACTCGCATACGAACAATATTGCTATCTCTGATTTTTATGGAGAGACTGAACGAGATGACAATACTTTTGTACTACAGATTATGACAGTAGACAGGTCATAAAGATAGCTGTTGCTAAACGACACATGATTGATTGTATTAGCAAATGCTACTTAAAATCAGAATAACTCAGCTCTACTTTAGACCAATTTTTATGTTGCCGTTTATATGAGGTCAACTCGGGTGAGGGCAAATGTTGACTTTATATCCCACCCTCGACTAAGCGAAATATAGCCCTACTATTTCCGTAGTAAAAAGTGAAACGAGGGTATAAAATGCGCTTTGTTGTATGCATAGAATAATTTATTTATATCTGCGGAATGTAAAAAAAAAAGAAAAACATAGTAAAACTATTTAAAAATAATGTAGATAATGGCCTGTGTTCTTGCAGACTGCGTTCTACACATGGGCCAACTTTCATCGAGATCCAACAAGCTGTTTTGGAAAGGCGTGGTAAAAGACATCCATCAAATCTTTCTGCATTTATAATATTTTAAGTAAGTATGATTGTCTTTTTAAATTGTGTCTTTATTTCGTAACTCAAAGTATAATACGCTCTAACCGTTAATACCATATTTCTTTCGACTCTTTTAGACAATAGTTTCCAAAGTATTTTTTTTTATTTAAGATCATCTTACTTATTACTAATATTATAAATGCGAAAGTTTAGAAGGATGGATGGATGTTTGTTAGAGTTTGTAGCCTAAACGGCTGAACTAATCTCTATAAAATTTAGCATAGACATAGAGGATGGTCTGGAAGAACACATAGGCTACTTGCTTTTGTTGTTTCTTATTCGATGCAGACGGAGTCGTAGGCGAAAGGTCGTTAAGTTATTATTTTTATTATGCGACATGTTTTGAAAAGCTCTTTAATACATCGAGGTGAATGTTTGGGCAATGTGAATGGCTCTTTGTTTACCACCTTTGTTTCATGACGGCATAATTATTTCCGGAAATAATAACGAACCCGTCGTTTGTTCTTACTCTCATTCATATTGAATCAGACCCTCGGTACAAAGCTATGTTGATACAAGGAAGTATTTTTCTGTTAATGTTTTTTGAATAACAATATATAAAAATATCGATCACACGAAAAAAAAAAGTCCAATCACAAAATTCTGTATCTCAATTAACTCTAAGTCAAAGTTAAAACCAGTCTTGTTGAGAGTCAATTCTAATAAAAATATTTAATTACTTCTTAAAGATTATTCTTATTAATAAACAAATGACAATCGCACTATAGTGCATGTTATATGCAAATATAATTAAAATATTGTATTCATAAAATCATTGCTACATGTTTAGATAAGGTTTATAATTAGAACACTGACCGCGTATTTTTTTAACCTCATTTGAGAGCTTTAATAATGTCACCCAAAAACCCAGAATATATTAGCTATTTAAAGGTGATGTAATAAAAGAAATTGAAGTCATGGTTCTGTAAATAAGAGAACTACTATGTACTATTTTTATGTAATAGTGGACATAAATATATAGATTTAAATATAATAGATTTAAAGTTAGCAATGTTTAAATACTTTTTTCCTGGTTTATTCTTAAAAAGAGATTATAACTCGCGCTCTATTAAAAGTGAATTGCCTACTTTATATGCACTTAACTCTATGGCAGCTGACGAGCAGATTTAATACATATCATGGCTGAAGATTTGCATTTTTCACATCAGCAACTTCACTTCTCCACTTTGACGAGTTTGTACGATGACGGAATTTTAATGTAGTTCCGTATTAACTCAATTATTGTTGGACATGTGTGTGATAGAGAGAATTATTATTTTATTGTGCTGTCTATGATGTTTATAATCCTAATAGTTGCGAGAGAATGTCAGTCAAGGCACTAAGTCATTTGTTTAATGTGTTAGGTTCGTTATGAAAATTGGACATTTTGTTAGTATACTGTACTAGAAAATTAACTATAGAAATTTGTATCCATGTGTTTCCATAGCATGTTATCTTAGTTTCCTCCTAACAATGAATTTACTGTTTTTATAAAAACAAAGTATTACGAAATGACGGTTGTAAATTTAGTTTTCAAATTATTGGAAACTGACTGTAGTTCTAGAATTTATGTAAACTTATTCATAGGCACTCTACAAAAATTATAGAAGCGTGAAGTAAAAAAGTGTAGAACGTATCGCAATACTGAGCCTTCCCTACTGGGAAATCATGTAACCGCAAGTCGGGTTCGAATTTGTAAGATTAAATATTGAGTGAAATATTTTTTTCTTTTCGTTTACTCGTTTTCTTATAATTTAAATATTATGAATATAGATAAGTTTTGGGACAGTTTCAATCTTACTTCATATTTATATTATAAATGTGAAAGTTTAGATGGATGGATTTTTATTAGAGTTTGTAGCCTAAACTGCTGAACGGATTGCGATGAAATTTGGGATAGATGTAGAGAATAGTCTGGAAGAACACATAGGGTACTCACTTTAGAATTTTTTTTAATTCCACGCCGACGGAGTCGCGGGCAACAGCTAGTATATTATAAATGCAAACCTTTAGATGGATGGTTGGATGTTTGTTAGAGTTTGTAGCCTAAACTGCTGAATGGATCTCGATGATATTTGACACAGATGTAGAATATAGTTTTGAAGAATACATAGGCTATTTACTAAGTTTCTTTTTTTAATTCCTCGTGGATGGAATTGCAGGAAAACGCTAGTAAAAAAATGAATGTTGTCTTTTCGACAACTTCGTAATAATGTATTTAAATGGACAATTAAACTGCCAGTCGACTTAAAAAAATGCAAATATCCAGATACATATAATCTTGGGACTGAAGAGATGCCATTCAGTGAAGTTGATAATCGACTTAGTGCTGATGTTACGGCTTGAAGGGTTATTAATATTCATAAAACGACCAGGTCGCTTCACGAGGACTGAACCTGTCACTTAATCTAATAAAATTAATATTATCTAGGAAATAATTACCAGGTTAGTTTTAATTGATCTTTTTTGTATGTGTATAAAAAGAAATACTAATGAGTCGGTAGCTTGAAGAATAGTAGCGACTGCAACACTGCACTTTTATGTTTGTAATTTTGCATCGGGATTCTAATATATTTTTATGTTTTAAAAATAAGATAATTAAATTTCTAAAATAAAAAAAAACATTAAAAAATTCAAAGTTAAGTTTTGGATTCTTTTTTTTTTTACTTTTAACATGTTTCATATTAAATATCCAATAATTCGATTACCATAAATAAATCTGGCTTTTTCGGATTGTTTTTGAATTCAGTGGTATCTCTTTGATGAGTCGATAACAAGCGTATCGGTTTCATTGTTTCTACATGTCTATATCCGGAGGCCGAAAGTATCAATTTGAAGCCTTCAGTACGCTCTTCATCTCGCAACGCTGTTAGTGATGTTGATCGCATACTGTGCACTATCGAATAATGAACACTATTTTGTACATTGCCTTGGAAAATTGAAACTTTACAGATTAATGACGAAAACAAAATATAAATGCTCTCCACGCACGTGAAAATTTAAGGTGAAACTATTAAAGTCTTAAATACCATACGAATAAACTATATCTTTTAATTTTCTAATATAAAAATCTTTACTTTTAATTTGCATATTGATATAAATGGAACATACAGTCTTACTTTTTTTTCATTAAAATATCTTGTGAGCAGTGTACTCTTGTCATTTGTATGTTTTTTTCTGCTTTTATATTATTTTTTTTTGTTTACAGTATATTTAATTTGGTTGTGTACTTTGAATATGCAATTGGTGTACCTTTCCAATAAATAAAATAAACCATCTACATAAGCAACGTTCAACGTTCAATATAATAAGAAAATATTCTTATACAAAAATGTCTTGTTATATAGCAATCAGAGGCTTGAGTCCACAAAATAGCGTACTAATGTCGAAATCATGTCAACTGGACCCAAAATTACTGTTTTCCTGTGGCATGAATCACATAGGGACAGCCGTTTCCGGCGTTTTGTGCGACTGGGATGAAAAGCACGCATACGTCGTATGTCTCTCGTTGTCATAACATAAAAAGACTCACATAATATATACCAATGCTAAAAAAGTCTACAAGTAGAAAGAAATACAAAAAAAGGAAACGTTTCTTCCTAAATAATATTTTAAAACGGTAGAGAACGGAGAGAATTAATATTGGTAACTAATTTCGTAACTGTAATGGCCCTACGTTTTTTTCTTACAAGCAAAGAGGTTAGTTTTCTGCTTTTTGCTTAATGTTTAATTAAATAGTGAACCTTAAATAGTGTCTGGTACTTCCCTGTTTTGATTTTCATTAAAAACAGTGTAGTCATGTCCTCAGATACGCTATAAAGGAATAGTTTATAGCGCAATTGGACATCTGCCATTATTCAAGTAAAAATTATGATTATCTGTGTAACGTGACACAATTTCAAATTTCAATTTGGCTGTTTGCTCTACGAATTCATAACTCAACGTCAGCGCCGTGACGCGAGGAATTTATTCCTATCACGGACGGAGATTTGCGTTCTCGCGTCAGCAATCACAAATCTTCACTGATACACTTTGATATGGAACTAAAATGCATTCAAACTGCCTCTAAAGCGTTCAGTTTCATACTTTTTTGAAGCATCGACATCCCCTTTTTGACAGTAGAAAATGAACCTTCTGGCTTTAATAACTGACGTGGCTTTTTCGATCGCGTAACAAAGTTAACGAAGTCAAACATTAAGTAAAATCAACATAATTCTTGCATAGTAATAACAACGCACGCTTTGAAGTTTCTTTTGTTCGTACAACAAGAGAGAAAATTTCCAAAGTTTAATCCACGGTAGCCAAGAAATTTTAGCCCAGACTGCGTTCATCTCGTCTTTGTTCAACTACAAAAACTTTATTGTTTGCATTTTTCTTTGGATTTGTCTCCGGCTTTCGGATTAGAGTATTTTGATTCCTTCTGAAAAATAATTTGACAAGACTAAAGAATACGATGAGATCTCGGATTTTTATTTGACTTTTAGTAGCTATTTGTAGTTTCAATGTTCTTCAGCATAATGTTTACTAATATTGTCCATATAAATTGTTCTCTAGCATTGCTTATGAACACTGGAGGAAAAAAATACATCATTCTATAGTACAGAAATATTTAATATTTGCTATTGCAAACTTAATTTCAACATCTTGTTTACTAACATAAAGTATAAATATATTTGAACAAAAAGTACTCAATAGTTTCGCAGAAAAAATACACTTTATCCTGTATTCACTATTCCGTACAGATTTGTTTGCGTCTATATTGTAATGTTTTTGTTTTATAAAAGCAAAGGATGAGGAAAAACTGGCGCAATTCGTGCTCTACGTTAAATTTACGATCCTTCACCATCATTACGTGACCTTCCATACACGCGTGCATAAATTCGAAACGCTCACGAAAGTCCCGGCCACGAAAATTCAACATAAATTGTACATTTTATGAGCCTACGTTTGGACGTCGTAGAAGATCGTAGATAACTAATATTCTTCGCATTTTTGCCTCATGGCCGAGTCGCAGGCTATTTTTTTTAAATAATATCTAACAGCTCGTGACAACTTTCGACAGTCCTCGTATTGCACTGCATTTTGCTAGATTTACAATAGGTACAATGGTGGAAATACGCGGAGTTCCAATACAGGAAAAATTACCTTGTTTACTGCAACGATATAAACTCTGCGCCTTCTTACAACAAACGACAGTATAATAATAAAAATTAGCCGCGTATCACTCACCGACTTTTTATGTTTATACATAGGTCGTGTTTTATTGGTTTTTGTTCCGCGTCTCGCTTCAAATTGTTCAAATGATTGTAGCTTTTTAAGTGGAACACTGCCAGTTTCCTCGACTGTACTTACCGTTACGTAATCTAAAAGTTAGATAATGATTTATGATAAAAGTAATTGAAAACACACTTTTCACGAACACACTATCCTAATAAAATCTCTAAAATATTTTATATGGAGATTTTTACATTAAGTGCCATTCGTATGTTATAAAAACATTTCAAATACCTTCTCTTAAATAAACTTGTACGAGTAAGTACTCTCAGCATTCTCAAGTAAAAGGTAAAGTGATACATGCAACACGACTTCCATTAACCTCTCCATGAAGGCTTTTATTTATTAACGTAAAAGTTAAGAGTTCACATTGAAAGCTTTATTGGCCCTTTTAATGTATAGATTATCATATTTCGTAACTCCTATTAAACGTTAATTTGGTAAGATAAGAGTGGAAAAAAATAAACTAACTATAGTTTAAAAAATAGAGGTAATTTAATTATTAATTTCAAACAAAATCACGGCAATAAAACTAATAACATTAAGTTATCGAAAATCATAGGACATAATTAACGTAACAAATCGAAGAAGAATTACTACACCAAAATGTGTAATTAATAAGCTATTAAGGTATTTTGTATTTAATACCCATTGGAATAAGATAGAAATTACAATAATCGAATTTAGGACCGAGATAGCAATCTCTTTTAGCCCGAATAGATAGTATGCTACACTAATGTTCTAGTTGCCGAGGGCGTGGTAGCTTTCCGCTTAATTTATGAAATTAACCCTAAGGGAGAGTCATCACGTACACACTTTAATTACCTTGCGAAATGTGATGCTATCGTAAATCTGTTTTATTGCTTTTGTTAGCTAATTTTTACTTTAATAAGTGTTTATGTAAAACTAGCTATTGCCCACGCTGCTGTGTTCTTCTAGTTTATTCACATCTGTGTCTTCCATCGAGATCAGTTGATCCGAATATTACTCTGGTTAACTATACCCGGCGTAGATTATTACAAAATAAATCCCTTCTCACTCATCTCGTTACATGAAGCAGCGGAGGGCCTAATGTGGGGCCGGAAAGACCCCACTTGCTTCGTAACTTCTATACAATTGCGCTTAAAGTGTGAACATATAAACAAAACTTTGCTTATCTTTCAACCCACGCTGTCTTGGCTTTTAGTACAGGGATTTGAGAATTAATTACCTTAGTTTTTGTTTTAAATACATATCTATACTAATACTATAAAGTGGAAAGGTTTGTATTTTTGTATGTATTGAACAACTCAAATACTATTGGGCCGATTTTAAAAATTCTTTCACCGTTAGAAAGGTAATTTATCTGTTACATAAGATATTTTTTAATTTCACGCGGACGAAGTTGCGAGCAATAGCTAGTTAGTAATTTAGATACTAATGTGTATCATAAATTAATGAGTTAAAGTCATACTTAAGGGGATCGCTTAGTGTCGATTTATTATAACAAATTTACACTGTCTTCTTTAGGTACTCATTAATAACTATGTACGTAGTCAGTGTTTGTCCCACTGCAACGCCATTGGCTGATAAAGGCTCAGATAACTTAAAAATGACGTCACTGTCAGATAAGGTAACTAAATCCGATATTTCCAACACATATTTTACACGTTGTATTTTTATCAGACAATTTACAATTTGGTGGGACAGGCCATTATAGCAAGAAAGTGTTACTTATGGCCAGTTTCCTAGCTAAATGTAACTATTGGTTAGCATTTTTGGTCCAATTACTTCTTGAAATGCGTATCCGAACCACATAACTCGAGTTTAGGTGCTTTGAAACTTAGTTCAACTTAACACTCCTGAATCATTAAATAAATAAAATAAATGGAAACTTCAGCAACCCAGCATTAAATGTAAGTTCAATTTTAAAATACAGTTAATTAATGATGCTACGAATTTTTAGCGAATAAAGCTTCAGATTGCAGGATTTTTTTAATAAGATTATAAATATTAATAAGATGGTAGTAACCCAACATTTAAACCAATAAAAAAACGCCACTAGTTCATTTAATTTAACCCCAAGTGTCCACAGTCTCTTATTGACTTAAGATTACGTAACGGAATTTTAATATGAATTCCGCAAATTCACAGTAATACTGCAATTTCATAACTCAATGTCAGGTCCATGATGCGGGAATTGAATGCCTACAGCAAGGTCGAGAGTATGCATTCTCGCGTCAGCAAATACAGATGTGCAGATGAGCTACTTGATACATCAACGTATATACTTGTAAATTTTTATAAGAGTGTGGCATAGCAA
>NW_013525916.1:1947965-1992177 GCF_000836215.1 Papilio polytes
GAGCCGATCCATTACTAAACTTGAATTGTTAGTTAATTGTAAAGATACGTATGAATGGTCAAAGATTGTCGCTCGCAAGCTCTTAAGATTAGGAGAAGTCATTGCGATTTTGAGGATAGCGGACCTTTTGTAAATACACGTAGTTATAAACACATATAATAGCTATGTCTATACTGACTGTTTAGACAACTTGCGTCGAAGATACAAAGTGTGCTCACGAAACTAGTATACAATACTAGCGTTCGCCCGCGATTTCATCCGCGTGGAATTAAAAACAAAAGCAAGTAGCCTGTGTTCTTCCAGACTACATCTATACCAAATTTCATCGAGGTCCGTTCTGTAGTATATGCTACAAACTGTAACAAAAATCCATCTGTCCATCTAAACTTTCGCATTTAAAATATGAGTAAAATTACTTTTTAAACATTTATGTTATCTAATATGTGAAGGGCAATATGGTACATGCTGATATCGCAAAAGCGGGAATAACATTTAACGTGAGCAGTAGCGATATATCGTTGTCGACAAACGGTTTGAATAATCATAAATAGCGAAGAGACGTAATGTAACAGCAAGATTAATATGTGTGCAGTTTAACCAACATTTAGTGTTATTCCGCACGTCGGCTTTGATTAATGCGGACATATACTGCTATGTCGATGGATCCACAATTGTTCGCTGAATTGTTGTAAACTATCTCCCGAGTTGCATTACGAATATGTCATGGCATTGTAGGATCTGGGATATTGCTACGAGAGCTAACAGAAAACTATATTTGTCTTTATTTTAGTTTAATCATACTAATATTATAAATGCGAAAGTTTGGATGGATGGATGGATGTTTGTTAGAATTTGTAGCCTAAACGGTTGCACGGATTTCAATGAAATTTGGTATAGATGTAAAGTCTGGAAGAACACATATGCTACTCACTTTTGTTTTTTTTAACTCCACGCGGATGGAGTCTCGGGCCAAAGCTTGTATGTAAATACAGGAGCAATAATGAAGAACTAAGCAAGGCAAGTTTGTTAGAGAATCCCAGCAAATCTCGAGTTTCGTCTTGAGTGTTTGGAACAAAGAGGAAGTTTTTAGACTTTAATTGGGAACGTCAAGAAGTTTAAGAGACGTTGTGCTCATCCCGGTCATACTCAAGATGCTTTGTTTGCTTTTATTTGTGTTTATTGTCATATGGTAAGGCCTATTCACATTCTGACCAGCCCCTTACTTGGATATAGAATAATTGTAGTGGAATCGAAGATCTTTTATTATCTATTCATTTACTGAACTTATAAATATTCTACAAATTCGAGGTAATTTTGTATTTGTAGTACAAGGAAACACATTTCATAGAAACTATGTTCTTTTAGAATGTAGATAGACATAACTATCGTTAACTTTCAACAAGATTCCACGATACACAAGTACACTTAAAACAAAAGCATGGGTAACTCTACCGAGCCTCGTAACAATCTATCTAGATTTACAATCCTTAGTAGGTATTAGGTTGCCGCAAGGAATGATAAATTTACTAAGACTACATTCTGTGAACATTCATTACAAGCAGGAATAAAGTGTATAGAACTAGCTTTCACCCGCGACTAGTTCTGCGTGGAAATAAAAATGTATTTGATTAAAAATATTTTGTTCTTAATGTATAAATTGTAAGTTCTGCCATCTATTTTCAAGTACCATGGAAGACCAGCACATGTGCTGAGTGGTTTTAAATAAAATAAATAAGTATAAAAATAAAAAGTAACCTATGTGTTCTTTCTACTCGTAGCTATCGTCTACATCAATGCCAAATTTCATCGAGATCCATTCAGCTGTTAAGACTACAAACTCTAACAAGCATTCATCCGCCAATCTATCTAAACTTTCGCATTTATAATATTAGTAAGATTACAGACGTGTTATTTTTATAGGCATAATTGTAATTGGTACGAACAGACCTAGATTAAAGCTGATAATAACCCTTAGTGTAGATTTAACAAAATAAATCCACAATTTAGTTGCACTAATTAATATTATTTTAAAATGTGTATTTGATTAGACAAAATATAGCTATTTATGATGCTTATAAAACATTCATTCATTGTTCAAAGAACAATAAGGTTTAAACTTTGCAAAAAAAAATGAACGAATCTTTTATACATCCACACAAAATCATTCCAATATCTGCCGACTTCAATCTGAACAGAAATCTTTTGTCTGTGCAAATGTTCATTCCGATCGCGTACAAACAAAATATTTCAATATTCAAGTGATATTCTTCAATACGCGAACGCTTTACGATCTATATTTTAAAATGTACTGTCAAAATTATTGAAATCGCCCAAGCGTGGGATAGAGTACGGATATCAGAGAGTGATATTTTTTAATCTGCTTTACTTTTTATGTCACAGAGGGCTTGATGACAAACAGACGTTATATTGAGTAATTAATCAAATATCGGGTAGAGCAATTTGGTTGCAATACGCGGTTTTCGAGTTATCCGGCAAGCTTTAATTAATCTAATTACTCTGGTTTGTATCCCGTTATTGTGAGAGCTTTCATATGTTTATTGGAATTTCATATAGGTACATTTGATAGTCTCGGGGGCGGCATTTTAATTTTTTAAATAAATGATAAAATTTGTATATTGTATAGTGTAACGTTAAAATTATTATTGTTTCTTTAAATTTAAGACAAATTTCATTTAAACAAAAAATTATTTATTATGAAAATGTTACAAAAATTTATTAAATGTGTGCTATTTAAATCTATACTAATATAATAAAGCGTAAACACAAACTTCTTTGTTAAGATGTCAGCAATCACAGCACATTTTCGAATAACTCTTCTTTTAATAAAAAGCCTTACACTTACGTCACGCTTTAGTCTATATATTATCACGCCGTTAAACTTAGGGGTAAATATTTTGTATAAAAACCCTAATATGGGAGAGAGACCATAAGTTGTTGCCAACATCAAGGAAGCAAGATTGTCAAGGTTTGTCATGTCATGTCATGTCAAGTCGCATACGAACAGCTATTAATAAAAAGTAGATAACAGTTTTAAAACATTAACAAAGTCACCGATTGATAATAAGATTTCAAAAATAGGACAATCATTTTTTCCATAGTCTTCTGTAGTACTACTTAGCTTTAATGCATTTCCGTTCTGTTCTCAAAAGAAAAGATAATTCATATTGTCTTAGGCGGCAAGAAGTTACTCAGAAACATTACGATACATTTTATAAGTATTCTGTGGTAATAATAAAACCTAAAATGAGACTTAAAAGAGGAAGAGTTTAGGATTAATTTTTTTTTTACTAATAAAATATTAAAATCAATAGTTTTTTGGCATATCGTAATGTCATTTGAACAAATGTTCATCTTTTATTGATTTTAAATGCTAAATAGACATTGAAAAAAATCTAATGGACAACGTAGCATAATAAACGAATTGGCAAAAATGTTCTTCAAACCGTTGTTAAGAAATTCTACAATAGAAATACTGCATACGAGAAAAAAACCATTTCATTAACATTTGTTCTAACGACCTAATTAAAGAGAATATGTAACTTGCAATTTGGCACAAAAGTATTTTTCTTATATTCTCTTTGAGTTTTCGTTATTTCAGTTGGAATACTGAAAACTGTTTAGCAAAACCATATTATTTTGTAGTTTTTCACTACAGTAAGGATTTGCTACTTTTTGTTTTATTTTAGAAGTATTTGTGTGTTAGTTAATTTTTTTCATCTATACTAATGTTATAAAGAGGAAAGAATTGGAAGAATTTTTGAATGTATTTGATTCACGTAAAAACTACTGGGACGATTTTATAAATTCTGTCACCAATAAAAAGGTAATTTGTCTGTAGGTAACATAGGCTATATTTTTTTTATTTAATTTCACACACGGGAAGTCGCGAGCAACAGCTAGTTAAAAATAAATTCGTTAATCTCGGAGTAGGTAGTGTAAAACAAGTAGGTAATTTATTTGAGTTGAATTCCGATTCAGTGATGTTATTGAACAGTTCCGACGCGGTCGCGTCAATACGTGATGTTTGCAATTAAATGCGAACTGAATGCCAATTTACGAACATATCAATGTATACCAACTTTATATGTAAATGAATTTGTAAGCTTTCATACATATGTTACTTTTAATTTAATTTATACATGGTGTGTAAATATTTGTTTTATTCGAAAATGTTGAACAAGATAATAAAAATTACCTGTTTATTATTTCAATGTTTTTGCGAAAAGGTAAACTCATTTTAAAATTGTTTGTTTCATATAATTTTATTTTACCAAAGTTATTTCATTATACGCTTATGGTAACATTAAAATGTTAGTGATAAAGTTTTATTGTAACGCCGTATTTTAAATTCTAGGCGTTTTATTTTAAAAATAATTCATTTAAACAAAACAAAACAAACTCGACACTTCACTTCAATTGTTTTTGGTAGAAACAATTTTTTCTTGAATATGTTTGAAGTTTATTTAAACAAAGGAGAAAAACTTCATAAGAAAGTGTACACTTTCCAAGTGTATTGCCCTAGTGAACGGAAACTTTCAAATCTTAGTGATGAATGAACACTTAAGTTAATGTTATCCAACTTATGAATATAACTTAATACACTTGTAACTTGATTGTTCCACGATTTATTTTTAATTTTACATTAAGAGATTAAATAACAAACGACTAATAAACTCTTTCTAAATGACTGAAATATTTGAAACTTTTAGCATGAAACATGTTGACATTTTAATACATGTAATGTAGCCTTCCTTTTAATTTATGTAACCGTTCCTTAGGGATACTCGTTACGTACAGACTGCAGATGATAAGATACAACATATGGGAGCAATTCTACATATAAAAATGTACCCAGTTTCCTGGTTAACTAAAATATGTACATAATTTTACTTTCTGCATGATTTTAAGTGTGCTGTGTATTTTTTTATCTACTTAATTTGTAAGTTAAAATTGTATTCTAGAAAATTCTTAAATAAATTAGTTTATTTGCTTTAAACAATATTAATTTTAATGTTTATTCTCAGGTATACAATTTAGTAGAATAATGACTCTAATTAACGTTATCTAGGTGGGAGATAATGGACATGAAAGCAACTTGTTTTTATGATATCGCGCACCTGACTTAATAATTGGTAATTATTACGAACTTAGTCAATAACATTTATCATCCCGTGTTATTAATATTCATACATAAATGGAAACCTTAATAAGAAATAGTTGAAATAAAATGAATGTTTGCTATATATCTCTAGAACGGGCGGCGCAACGGATCGCAATAAAATGGTATAGATGTAGAACATAGCTTGTAAAAAAACATATGCTTATTTAATTAGTTCTTTGCGCACGGAAAAAGTCGCGTCTATAAGTTAGTTATGTTTAACTTGTTACCGACAGCGCGGCAGCCAAAAATACAAAACAGTTTTTATCAAATTATTATATCTATATTCAATAAGTTATTTACACAAAAAATATATAAAAAAACTTAAAACTCAAAACTATGTCGATCACATCTTGACTTTTTACTTTTATATATTTTCTTTTACAAACTATTATTGCCTTGGTGGCCAGTATGCAACCTCTTTGGCTGTATACATACTGCTTGTCAGCCAAAGAGGTTGTATTTTGCACTCAACAAGTTAAATATATACTAAAGAAAAGTTAGATGATGTAATCAGCCATTTATATTAAGTTTTCAATGCGGAAGTATTTTATAAGAACATATGTATACTCGCAAATGAAAACTTACGTAAAAGATTTTAATGTAAACTTTTTCATAATTTCACCGAATTTAGCTCACGAAGGATGAATACGAATGTACGGAATATACGACATTTCATTGAATTATTCATAAGTATATTTACATTTTTTGACTGCGAATCTGTTCTACATTAACAATTTTCTTTCGACTTTAGTTGAAAATGTTGACAAAACTCAATTTGTACCTCATTAAGAAATTTAAAATGATAAAAGAAATATACGGAATTAGGGAATAAGGAAAATAAAATAAAAAAACATTTATGAATATGAACTTGAAAATTTCGTGTTTTCTTTATCTTTGTCTTTTACTTATTTATCAAATTATGTGATGTATACGCCGTTGTGTCTATTGGAAATGTTTGGCCAAACAAATTTAAGAAAGAATAATTTACATTAGTTATTTCTTTCAATATTAAACGATTTAAATAATGTACAAAAGAAACTATTAAGGCTATAAGAAATCCGAAAGAAGTCTTTGAATTCTATAAAGAAATCGAAAATATTCGATGAAGCCATCTCAAACAAACCTAATACCAACCCTTGATTAGACTCGAAAATTCTCATTTACTTCTTTTGGCATTTTTCCAAACTTGTTTAACGCTATTTAGCTTCAAATAACTCTATCGAATCGCAATAGGAACACTGGAGAACTTTAACAAACTTCTACTTCAGTTTAAAGCAGCACGTTCCGCACCGAAATGGAGTTAAAGTTATGTCGAACCAATATCAGAAATTAATTGAATACTTTGAAAATTAAATAATTTTATCGTGATATTTAGAAACAATGTAATCTAAACTGAAATAATAAAATGGTCGTTTTTCTTATGCTTTTCAACAAAATTTTCGTCGATTTCACCTCACAGCACGTCGAAAATGTGTCTTATTTTGAAGTGGGCATGTTAATACGTACGTGTATGCCTTTGTGATATAGTCCTGTCGGTGGCTGAACTAAACTGTCATACCGCCATGACAGTAGATAATAGTGTTACCATACCCTATAGTACATAAGTGGGTTTGTATAATATTTTTGTTCGATTGCATCTATAATCTAAACTGATGACTGATGAGCTTAATATTGTTTGATTTTCTCTCATGTCTCCATATTTTTCGAGCAGTAGAATTTTATAAGATATTATCATTCCCATAGGTTGCATGTTCATTTTATACGCAAAGTAACCTCTCAGGGATGCTCATATTGCTCTGCACTCAAATGACTTAAGCGAAATATTCCTCTACTAAAAGTATACGACACTGAGTTAAAAGAGTGCCTTTGAGATCTTGTTAAGACAACGAAAGTTACATAAAATTATCTCCATATTATAAATCAATATTGGAACGTCTAAAGTGAGTGTTAGTGTTTTTAAACTAAGATTTTGATAAAACCTTTGTGTTATGTACTCATAGCGCAAGGAGAGGTTTAAAATCTAAAAATAAGCCAGGCTGATGAGACTAAACTGGAATACTAGTTGTCTTAAAAATAACGTGTAATTTTTTTGTATATCGTAATAGCCATTGGACAATGCGTCGACCAGGTTCTATCTATTATCAGAAAACTTCATAGTTACATAACATAAAGTGTGAAAATGAAAAGGTGGTAAATTATTATCATTTTCGTTACCAATTTCCCTCGGCTTACCGCACGTTTCTCATTTGGCTCAATTCCTATAATAAAATCTGACCGAATTCCACTCGAATATAAAATTTCTTTGATTTTATCGAGTGTGAAATTTGAATTTTCCTTTTTCACTTATAATAAGGAAAATTTATGTGTAACTGCACATCACATTCCTGACTTCCAGTTGAATCCATAAGCAGGTAAAGTTGGTATACAGTGTAAACGTTTTACACCGCACTAAGTTATGTTCGACAGTTGGCCGCGAGCCAATTCTGATCTCCTCAGCTGATCTCGCGGCGAGCGAGCTGAATGACAATTTATAGTCCTAGATTCATGTTAACTAAGTTAAGACGCGACAGAAAATAGAACAATTAATTCTACTAACTATGTGAAATGCAACATTCAGTTTTTAACATTTAAAATACAGAAATAACGCATTTAAGACAAGACAACAGGCATGAAGTGGAAGTAATGTCGTATTTCGTCCGATGAGTATGCGTGTCGGAGGCCTAATTTCGTTCCACTTCCTCTGCTCATCTTTAAACTTTTTACTCCTTTCTTAATCTTAAGTGAAAGGATAGAATGTTGTATTTCTGGGCATCATGTGATGGCGGTGTTTAAATAATCACCCCTTTTTGATATAAGAATTAATTTAAAAAATGGTTTTACGTAAAGGAAAAAGTAATACATTTAAAGTAAACAGAAATATATTTTTATTGATAGAAAAACATAACCAAAATATTATCCTAAAGGTATAAATATAACAAGAAAAACAAAAATGAATGGTTAGCCAAGTTTCTTTAGGGAAACTTATTTACCGCATTATTTATTCACACCAAAAAACCGTATCGAGAAAACTTCAATCCACAAGAAAGTGTATGATCAAAACAGAGAAGAAAACATAAAAAATTCCATCCCTTAGTAACCCTTGATCTCTACGTTGAATAATTTTGCTCCTTAAAACCCGCGGGGCTTTGATAAATTAGAACCCTTCTTTAACACTTCGTTGTTTTGGTAAGAGTAAATGCGTGTATTTACATTTGAAGACCTTTTCTATAGAATTTTCTAGAAGACCACATAATACTGACCTTATTACTAATAAATCACAGTTAATAAAGTAACATACCACTAATGTAAAACAGCTGTTTAAGTAACTACTGTTTGTACGTTACGTTTGTTTGTTACGAAATCTCTTTTAAGTATTCATCAATTGTTTGCGAGATTTTGTTTGCAGCCTTTGGGATACTAATTTAAAAAGATTCCACGTCTCGCAGCGTCATTAGCAATAAACGTTCAACTTGTTCGTCTGGGTTAGAATAAATAAAAAGCAGATGACTAAACTGATTTTCAAAATTATACGAATACGATTACTGAAAAAACAATAATTCAAGTACAATTTATAATTGTATTTTTTTTATAATATACGGTGGCAAACGAGCAAGTGGCCACCTGAATCCACCGAAATGGAAAGCGATCGCTGCACACAAACATCCGCTATTGCGTTGCCTACCCTTAATTGACGGAGGAGTTGACGCATATAAAGAGGATACTTCCCCTTCTTCTGCGTCTCCTCCACCGTCAAATTCACTTTTCCTTCCCATCCTTTCCTCTTAAGAAAAGAGTGGAAAGGGAAAGGGACTAAAATTATGCCTCTTGACCATACACATCAGACGAAACGCGGAATTGCTTCCACTTCACGCCTGTTTTCTGGGTGGTCGTGGTATTACACCGGGCGAGCTGGCTCATTCATGCAAAGATGTTAAAGTGGGCTCTACCACTGTATTTGTAGAATAAATGTAAAGAATAAGTTTGTGTGACAAAGGTGAAGTAATATCGTGTTTGTTCTGATGAGTATGCGTGCCGGAGGTCTAATTTTAGTCGTTGCCTTTCCACCATTTTAGTACAAAGAAAGGAAAGGAAAAGAAGGGGAAGTGAATTGTTTGGGAAAGGGGACGTATAAGTGGAGAAAATATCCACTTTCTGTTTCTCCTTCTTTATTTTGGGAGTAAACGCTTCGTTATTTTGGCAAATTGTTGTGTCCGCCTTCCCGTTTTCCGTTATAACAAGAATATATTGACAAGGTTAAGCATAAAACAGCATAGGTTGGTAAAGCTCATGTTTAACAAGACCATAAATCAATAAGAAAGTAAGGGTACGAAAACCATTCTCCATATGGCACCTAATACGTAGTGAAAGTGCTCAATAATTGTAAAAGCTTATCTGGCAGTGCGCCAGTTCTGTTTTAGATTCATACACTATTACACTATGGATTAAGCTATCCGCGAACGGAAAATATTTGTTGTACACGAAGCTTACTGTATCTAATACATTGGTGCTAACGTTTACGGGTTTCCATTGCCGAAACACTTGTATACAACGTAAAGTAATCACTATCTTTATGTCTGAAAAGATACAGATAGATAAGAAATGTTTGTTACTAAACATGTGTAAAGTAACAAAATTTTGAGCAACGTTCTCAAATATCGTAAAAATGTTAATAAAAATATAGTTTTGTTTTCATGTTAGTTACGAATAATAGGAAAACTGACTGCGATATAGTACAGCCATGAGCAGTTACGTCTATAAACAGTGTGGACAAAAAAAAGTCTAATGATGATGATGATGGTGATAACGACATTGATTTCTGATCTTTATGTAGTATATATTAGGAAACCATGGATACCTAAGAGTTACTAAGGGTAATTCCTCCTAAATATTTACTTAAATTATACGTAATTATGTTAAGGGATATAAATAAACATTATGTAAGTAGAGGATCCATTAAATTGTGGGACTCGGAGGTCCATATAAATATGCATGTGATATACGTTCAACGCTCACCCTTTATGTTTTACGAACATGTATACTGAATATGTTTATGTAGAGTTTATCTTTGTAAGATATTAATATTTTTATTTCAATACGTCCCTTAATAATTATAAGTATTGTCCGTTCTGTGACTTTCTTAATCTTTTATGATTCCTTTGTTAAACAAAATGACTACTCTAATTAATAACTATGTAAATAATTGCTATATCAGAATTGATGTGCCCTTTCTGATAATATAAGTCAGTCTGTGGACAGATTTCATATATAAATATTGTTTCATTTTTAAATTGAAAAAAAAAACGAGATGCTTTATTACACTGTAAGCTACAGTGTAACCTTATCGGAGAGAGCAGTGCTAACAAACGAAGTGTAAATTCCGCACGGATAGCCAGACCGACCCTACGGCGCTCACTTGATCGATATCTTTTTTTCTACTTTGAGATACAGACTAAAGGTCTAACACGAATACTTATGTCAAAGTTGCGACAACGTATTCGTAACGTGATCGACATTTTTTTAATGTTAGTGTACTTTATGCCCGGTAGAGGTGCTACACAAATCTAAAACAAATGTCGATGTCGAAAAAATTTGCTATCTCTCATAAAGATTTTTTTATTCGAACATAGTTCGTCAATGTAACGTAAGCTAACGTAACTAGCAAGCGACCACATAATTTGGCTGAAATAGCAAAGTTAATTTTGCTTCTACTTTATGTGGTATTCCTGCACTAAGGCTACGTGCACACGAGAGGCAATTACATTAGCTGCGTCATCTACATAAAATATACACCACGCCTTATTAATACACCGCTTGACTTAATACACTAATTCGTTAGTAATGCATTATTCAATGGTTGAATTACTATTGTTTTATGTATTTAGTAAACTAGGATTGTATAAATATTGGTGAATAATTTATGACATAGTGCTATAAATATATTTTCAGTTTATCGATTTTTTTTAATGCCATAAATATTATAGCAGAATATTTTAATGCACCAATATTACTAGTGTAGTCTGTAATTTCAACGTGTGTTCGATATTTAAATAACTAACAATTGGTTGTTAACACTTTTGTTGTTCGCAACTTCTTTCATATAAAAATTTAACATCACAAGTCGTGAAGTGAAGCTTAAGTTGAATTACAATTTCCAATTCACTCCTACCGCAAGCACTGAGAGTTTTCACTCAGGAATTATTCAAAAGGATATCAAAAGGAGAGTTGAAAAGCTACTGTGCTAGATATCTATTTTATCGGCTTTTAGTAAACTTTGAAGGGCGAAAACTGCACGTGCAAATGGAAATAAAAGATTTGTAAAAATTGAATAAGTATTGTGATATTGATCTTGTGTCTCAATCTTTTGTAATCGAAACATTCGACATTGGTAATAAAAAAAGTAAACAAGTTGGTGATCTAACTACAATGCTTGTTATAGTTTATCTTAATAAATTAGACTAGTTTGATAAATGACGCATATGAAGTATCGAATTCAATTTGTATGAAGGCCGTACTTAATAGACAGGTATCGTAGTGACGAAACAAACACGCATAGCGAACAATTATGAACTATCGATATTCGGTTAATATAATTATCGAACTCAACTAAAATTATTATTTTCTTATTAACTAATTTATAGGATAATTCTATTATTGATTATAGTGTAGAGAATTTAGCGATGACAAAGATAATAACGAAATCCAATTCGATTACGTACGGCTATAGTAGTAATAAACATTTATTTACTCTCATTATCTGTTATGGTCATTATTAATTTGAGAAAAAAATGTTTTTTTTTATTTCATAAGTTATAACTATAAATCCATCGATTCCAACTTCTATAAGAATAAAAATCTAAAATCGATAAGATTCATGACTGATTTTACACAACCCATCCCTACTAAATTTGAAGTGAATTGTCAAACTAATCTAAATTATTTAGGCACACTATAACCATACAGCGTTCACCTTTTTAACCTTATTTGTGTTATTGTTTACGACGTAACAAGTCCATTTGTTGAACAGGCGTATATTAAAACAATAAAATTGTTTCCATTTTTAGTTATATTCATTAAATATGATAAGATCACAAAATTTAAGATAAAGGTTAAGTTAATATAAATTAAGGTAGAATTAGATACTTTCTACCTTAAGTTAATCAATGTCGATGAGAGTTTCAAGTCGACCTCTCGTTGTCTTTCCCCGTCGAGACATTGAACGAAACTTTGGATCTTCCTAACTTGTATCTTCGACTTAACTTAATCCTGTTTTCCTTTAACTTGAACGACATTAAACATCGCTTGTTTATGTAATATTAAAACAACTTTTTTTGTAACTTTGTATACTTTTAGAGTTTTTTGGAAGGAATCATTTAGAAATCAAATTTCGAGATTAAAATAATAAAACAGATTTAAGAAAGTGTTACAAGTTACAGCAATTAAAAATTAAATATAGAACACCTTATTTTAGTCTAGTTGGAAAAATTTAATCGACAATTCTGTCTATAGCTATTAAAACTCTAGAAGAATCTTTAAAATGTCCAGCCTCTGTCCACTTTGCCAGGACACGTTTTCTATTACATTTAAACTCAATATCGACTGTCCGTAGACGATCAACTCACGGGACCGTATCACTGCTACGCTCTCGATAAAATTTTCCGGAAGTTCGTAAAATCCTATTCTAAAGGCTTTTCTATACCGCCTTAGAATACTCTATGAAGGTATTTATGTTTAGTTGTTCTGTACATAAATAATTCTTTACTTTTCACACATAATACTTATGTCGTAACATGTATAATTTTATAAGATCATAAGTATTTAAGAGGCACAATCTTCTAAGACACTATGTTAGTGGATTTCTGTTTGCTTTTGCCGAGCCACTGACTCTAGCCGACGAAGTCCGCTGCATGGTGTTAAAGGCTTTTTGTAATTTGTAAATACTCTTTATGGTTTTACTTTATTTTTCATTTTATTACTTTGTATTGTGTTTATATATAATTATACGGTTTCGGTATTTAGTTTAAGGTATTATAGGACTGACATGTTCTAAGAAACCAAAGTCCTAAAAAATAAAGATAATAAAAAAGATCACAAGTACCTAAGTTTTATTAGCAAACAATATTTGTCTAAACTTGTGACTGTCTGGTTCAATGAGTTCCAAAAAATACATTTTTTTTTAGTTAGTTAGTTTATGTTTTACATTTTATATTGTAGCTAGAAGTCAATCCTGTAAGATATTAAATGTGGCTCTGGCTGATTGAACTGCAAAACAGCTTTCCAGTCGTCGAGTGACGTTGATTGATCAAACGGAATTTCCCTAACCGTTTTATATCGATAACATACGCCGTATTAGACGCGATATATTGCTGCCTTTTATTTTTACTTACGTCATTGTCAGTCAAACAGGCAGATAGACTTTTGCAGTATTATTTGCTGAAGTAATGTTTATTCTGTAGTTTGCAATTAAAGTATTTTCCAAATTAGTGCAATGGAATCTCCTTGGACTACAAAGAGGCTACCTGGACTTATTCCTAAAACACTCTTAATAACATGGGCTTTGTAACAATAAGCTTTGTTAATAAGTGAATTATGTTCGATGAATCATTCTAAGTTGGTTATCTAACAATATAATTACGTCTGCATCTCGGTCGTCGCAATATTGTGTAGGATAATGGGTATTAACTCGCTATAATCCTGTCTCGTAAAGCGTGATTGGACACAATACGTATCCATCAGATTATTTGCAAATGGATTAGTAACCAATACAATCAATGACAGCCAATACACGTTTACTGATTATCATACTTCATTCTACTATTCGAAATACGACAGTTTGGAAGTGTTTTTGTTACTACGTATTTCTAAAATAGTTTAACAGATATCTATGATTTTTTTGTATAGTCTGGAAGGTAATATATAGTAGATCATGTATTTGATTTCACGTCAAAGTTTATAAATTAGGTATTTTTGTTATTCAAACCAAATTATATAAATGTATGTGAGTTTCAAGAATGTTTTAAATTAAATAAAAAATATACCTGGCTTGTAGCCAGATAAGCTTTCAAAATTATTGAATATTTTCATTAGCAGAGTTCTCCATATGGAGAGTCTGTTTCATGTAAGTTGTATTACACAATTAAATTTACGAACTGGAACATATGTGGGATAAACGCAAGAAATGATCTTTCTTTCAAATACAATAGTAAATAATACAAATACAGTCATATAGATATACCTAATGTAACATTTGTAACTAACAGTTTTTCCAAATCTACATGCAAAACTTTCAAAGCTTTTTCTTTATTAAAACATAGATATATGAAAAAGAAAATGGTAAATATCGTCGTTGCTTACTTTGTAAATTGAAAACCAACATTTTTCAAAGTATTAAGATCAACCCTTTTTAAGTTCCGGAGAGCTTAAATTTCAACAGATTAGAACGGCGGGAAAGCTGTAATGCGAAAATATGTAGGCCCAGGCTTGCAACACAACAGGGCACTCGGATTATAAGTAACAAAATTATTCAACAGGAAAGATTAAAGCTTAAACAAAAGTATCCATTATTGTACTAGATTGTTTATTACTAACGAGAAAACAGGTCGGGCAAGTGAATGTTACCCATACACATATGCAGCAATATATTGATTAACAATCAACAATTAAATTAGCAGTGCTCAGTGATGTGCTATAACTTTAGGAGTCGACGAACCGCTAACCACTCTGTGATTTGTAACTCAGGCAAATCATACCACTATATATGTACAAATTGAGTTGATCTGATGGTCGGTTCACTTGCTACACCCATGAGAACCGTGTTCTGATCTGTTGGTCTTTACCTTCACTTGAGTTATTCGTGGCTACTTCAGAATCTACCTTTGAGATACACATCTTTTGTAGTTAACATGAATCTAGGACTATAAATCGTCATTTAGCTCGTTCCCCGCAAGATCAGCTGAGGACTTTACAGTTGGCTTGCGGCCAGCTGTCGAAAATAACTTAGCGTGATGTTAAACGTTTAAATTGCATTATTCGAAGCCGCGAACTGCTTCAGTTAAGACTGAAATGGGACGTTCGTTTAGTTTAGCTAGTGGTAGGTTTTTAGGGCTATAGTGCGAAACTTTTTTTATAACTCAGGCGAATTCAAAAACATAAGCATCATCTATGCATTAATAATAATTAGCAATCTCTAACCCGAAGTCTCTGCGGTTACAATACTTCTTGTTACATCGATCTTTGAAAATATCTCTGATCTTGTAATGGAATTATTATTCACAAAACAAACTCCGTTGTCGTCGAAACAAAGTAAATTTATATACAACTCTCAGAACCAATTCCTTGTAGCAATCCGTGGCTGAATAAGAAGCAAAGAATCGTTTTATGAATACTAAACATCATATGCGGCGAGTTTCACGTACTGAACTTGAAAGCATGTGCCACTTTTAACTTTTTAATTCCGCGCAGACAAAATCCAAACAAAAGATAGGTCATTAATTGCAGAACTTTTTCGTTTTAATTTTACTTAATACCATAAATGCCAAAGTTTATATGACATAAATGGATGGATGGATGGATGTTTGTTAGAGTACTGAATGGAGCACAATAAAATTTAGCAAACATGTAGAAGATAGTTTAGAAGAACACATAGGCTAATTGTCATATGTTTTTTTTTAGTTCTATGCGGTCGTAGTCGTAAAGTCGTAAAGTCGTCGTAGTAAGTTATATTTCTTTTGCATTGGTTTAAGTTTGCCAAAGTCTATATTTCAAAGAGGAAAATAACTTTATTATTGAGCAAGCATTCCGCCGGCACAATATGTCATTACGTAATCATGACGCTACAAAGTCGCGATGTATGAATAAAAGGGTAGCTCATTTTGTCGAAACACGAAACTTGGTCTTTCTTTTGTGAATTTTGAAATAAGCAATTCAAATAATTCTACGTTAGTTATTCAATTTGGAAAAAAACATCTGATATACGTAAAATGATCATCGGAGATTTTAAATGATAATCCTTAATTGACTTAAATCCTGGTTTCGGTCTATTTATGTAAGTGGCCAGTTTTAAATCTTTGGTATAAAAACCAGGGAGTTTTATACCAAAGAGTTCACACGTTAAATTATTAAAAAGCAAGAAGTGTACATCGAGTTGCTTATACATTTGCCTTATTATGAAAACTAAAACAAAAGCTATTGTGATATTAGAAATACGTAGTATGAGACTGCGCATTTGGTAGCTGCTAGCTTTCGACAGGAAACTAATAAAGCAACTTGAACGTGACAGCGCTCAAGGCTCGCCTGCGACCGACGTACGAACACAAGCAAACTATTAATTTGGAACCTGTTATTTCTAAAACTCATTCATAACTTATGACTGTACTAGATTTCGCCCGCGACTCCATCCGCGTGGAATTAAAAAAAAAGTTAGTAGAATATGTGTGCCTATAGACTATCTCTACATCTATGACAAATTTTATCGAGATCCGTTCAGCAGTTTAGGCTACAAACAATAATAAACATTCATCTAAACATTCGCATTTACAATATTATAAGAAGTAGAATACAATCAGCTTTATTCCTTTATTTTATTAAAAAGTTTTCACTAGATGTAATATAAGTGCCGTTTTCAACTGTTTACATTCTATTACGGCAGAGGTAGCAAGTAAATTACAAATTATTATTTATTACTTTACTCAACCCTTATCTAAAGGTGCCCACGACTTTATCAGCTGAATGTTATTTCAGATGTTGAAATTATACGAATTCTAAACACCCCGCTTCCTAGAACATGAATGGTGATCATTGAAAATACCTTAGGTAAAAAATTAGAGTTAGTGTATTACGGCTTAAAACTTCTACATATCAAAATATGTACATTGATAGAGCAATTTAATAGAATTAAAGCATATTACAATACAAATTATAACGAGTTATCGAACTCTTAAACAAATTACGTCCTTAACTGCGATGGAAATTAGACTTAACTTTGTTACCGTAGAGTTAGCTCGCCGGTGATTTCAAATGCAGCCTAACTTAATAATACCCGTAACTTGTACTACGTGTAGCTTGCAATCATTACATGCAGAATATTACAATATTTTATATTAACGCTGATTTTAGCTATTTTTATCGCTAGCTTGCGCCGGTGACTCCGATCGTGTGGAATTAAAAGAAAACAAATAGTCTATGTATTTTTTCAGACTATATTGTACAACTACGTTAAAACTCATTAAGATTCGTTTAGTAGTTTACACGCCAAGCTATAGCAAACATTTATAAGAATATTGGCCAATTACCTTACCATTAGATAATATTTTTTATGTCAGGATAAAGTCTCATACTCGTAGAAGTACTATTCATCATCATCATCATCATCATCACCAGCTCACTATATGTCTCCACCGATGGGTTCGGAGCCCACCCTAAATTACGGCGACAAGGCCATAGTCAACCACGCTGGCCAAGTGCGGGTTGGTCGACTTCACAAATATCTTTGAATTTCTTGGAATGTGCAGGTTGCATCACGATGTTTTCCTTCACCGTTAGAACGTCGGCTAAATTATGTACATATGAAAATTCGAAAATTGAAAATCACATTGGTACATGGCGGGATTCAAACCCAAGACCTGTAGATTACAAGTCAAGTGCTTAAACTACTGAGCCACCGACGCTTTGCTTAAATTACTATTGAAAGATTTCAATTAAGGTGGTTTTTCCCTGTAATATAGTCCACTTTTAGTACAATAATTTAATGAATTAAATTAAGCTCGTAATACGAAATTGGATTAGTAAAAGTTCAAGTTATAAGTTAAAATGAAAGTTTTCTTTAATGCTTGAATGGAATTAATAGGCAAGTTCTTCGAAAGCTCATTTGCAAATTGAATAAATTAACTTAAGTATCTTAAAAGCAAGCTGAAGATAATAATTATAAACTTTTTAAAAATTATGGAAGTGCCAACGTTTGTAAAGAAGTAAACCAGAAGTCTAATCTACATTAAATTTTTTTGGCGAGGGGGAGATATAGAAAAGTTCTACCTGAAGTTTTAAAGGGAAAATAGAATTAAGCGCAAGACTTAACACACTAAAATACTCCTGGCGTCCTCTAGTACGACATAAGATTACTAACTATAAGATACCTTATACCTTTTTTCAAATTTACCAACCATTTTCGCATTATGTTAATATATTTGAATTTATCATGTTTACAGAAATTTCTACAGGTAAATTACTACATTTTCGATATAAATTACGATGTCGATGAAAGCATAAGGGCATTGAGGTCGATGGAACGACACACGGCTCGATCCTATATTCATTTTATGTTCCTGCCCGACCCTGTGACATTCATACCGGTCGGTACCAGCTTCTTAGAAAGGATTCTTATGTTTTATGTCAACCGCTCAATGACACATTTGGCACGAGATGTTCAAAGTTAAAAGTTACTTTAACTGACTACTGAAAAGAAAAAACCATTCGCTTTAGCTTCGAATTAGCACTGCTTACAATTTAACAGAGGTCAAAATTTTAATTGGAGTTTAAGCGTGACTTCATTACTTAAGACGCTGTAACATATTTAATGTATCTTCATTATGTAACTGTAAATCTGTTTTATTATAAGTAGATACTTAAACGGTATTAGTGGTAGAAATTATTTTATATCCTGGTCATTTTCTTTACGTCAATTGATAACTGCAAACGTTTCTTAAACCTTTTAAAGCAGAAATAAATTTTACGTGTAAATATTTGTATTTTATTTAAAAACATTTAAAAAAACGCCAAACGCAAATGTTATTTTTAACTATTATATTTCACTGGCACTAAAAGAACACTCTTACGATAAATTTCCTCAAATTGAGTTAAACTAAATTGGTCATAGCTTCCACTTAACCTTAGAGAACATTTTAAAATATGAGCTTCGACATGACATGGAAAAGGAGAAATTTCGCAGTTTCACGCTCGCTGGATATTTTATTTCAACCGAACTCCTTTTGCAAAATTTGCAAATTGATGTTTGAATTATTCATAAAATATTTAACTTTTCCCTTGTTTCTCAAAAAAAAAGAGTCAGATGAAATTTACATATTTGTTGCTTCGTTTGGCACAATTAGTATTACGTAAAGATCGACTCAAATTAATTATAATATTAAGCTAAGGTTATCTAAATCTGAATAAAAAATCTCAAAGGTAAACGAAAAGGCAATCTTACTTTTTCTATTTGTGTAATGTATTAGTACAAACATGCATACGACTACGTCACATACATTTAATATTTTAAATGTAATAACGTTGAAGAACGTAATACAAATGTCTAGCGAACTTAATAACTTAAAGTGGTTATTAAGTAACGTGTTGAGTCGTTTTACATACACAGATTAAGTGAGCTAAGAGAACCATATAGTTGGCAATTATGCTCGCACTCTGTTAAATTGCTTGCTCCTGCTAACAGCCTCCCCTCTTGCACTCTTGCTTAAGAAATTTATTTATTTCAATATTAAAAGTCTTCAAGTTGCTCCGCGCCTTAAGAAAAATCTTTGAGAAAAGTATACTCGTATGTGTACCATTTACATATTTTGTTAAAAAACTTGGGAATTATTGGATTACCTAAATAATAATCAAAAGCATGTTTTGTTTATGAAAAACTTGAGTTTTTTTATTGTTTAATATTGCACATATTCGAAAAATAAACAAATAATAGAGCGTAAAGAAAGTAAGATCAAAAATTTATATTATCGTTAACATAAGAAGCGTTTGCGCTAAGCTACCAATTTCGTGTTTGTAGATATATTGCAGGTTAATAGAAAAATACCTTCGGCGGCCGAAAATTCTTAAGTGATTCGCCGGCAATGATGAAAATACCGAAGTACAGGAGGTAATGAAATTCAGGCGTGATTCGCAAGCAAATGCTTAACAATCAATGACAAATTCCTTTCATAATTTAGCAAATCGTCAATAATGAATTAAAGATTATTGGATAGTTAAACAATTGGTTCAATGCCGTTAAGACTTTTATCGACTTTAAGAAGTAACTCTAGCCAACGGCATCTTAGAATATAATTTTTTTTTCTTCTATTGATGATGTTTGATGTAAACTTAATTAGTTATTTATTTTAACTACATAATAAGATTAGACAAATCATGAATTTATATTCGCTTGTACACAATCCGAATTGGGATGTGTCTCGGCTTTTACCGTTACAAAGGCCAGATGGGACGAAAGAGCACTTAGGACGTACCAAGCGCACATGACTCGATTCTAAATTCAGTTGACGTCACTCGCTCGTACCGGGACGCTCGTTACATAGGATTATTTGGATCTCTGGGACTTGTGCGTTTTGTAGGATTTCCCTACACTCATAGCAATTCATTCCTATCTAATACAGAAGAAGATTTTATTAGCAATGTCATCTGAATCGAGACAATTGGTACTCCGGACAGTTGTCTCTGAGAGTAAAAAGCGAATCGAACTGTGATTACTCCGATTTGTTTAATGTGAAGTTGCCATGGAAACTCAAACAAAAATGCCAGATATATACCGTAATTTATAACAAAGTTGTTTTTAAAATATCTGATTATACGAACCACAAATTGTGCAGCACTCATATTGTAGATGCTATAAGACATAATAGTTTGTTGCTATCGCTTTCCTCATATATCATAGTGGTTCCGCAAGCGTGGCGCAGGCAGCTACAGCTAATGACCCCCAATTTATAACAGACACGTTGTAACAGTATTGTACGGTATTTTATCAAATGTACAAGATAAAAGAAACCACAATGAAGTACGTAGCAACTAACAAAAATCTATATGCCGTTAACAACGTAATTTATTCTTTTTTTTAACATAAATAAACCAGCGCTTAACCACGACTCCACCTAACCTAAGTGAATTTATTAATTTATTCTTTACTAGCTTTCGCCCGCGACTCCATCTGCGTGGTATTGAAAAAAAAGTTGGTAGACTATGTGTTCTTTCAGACTATCCTCTACATCTAGACCAAATTTCATCGAAATCGGTACAGCCAATTAGGCTACAAACTTTATAGTAGTATTTAAATATGTTCTCATCATTGTTTTTCATTTTTTGTTTTTTTTTTTAGTATCATCGTTTTTATTTATATAGTTTAAGTATTTAGTATAAGGTTTTTATGGGACTGACATGTTCTAAGAAACCAAAATCCCTATAATAAATAAAGAATAAAAAAGAAGAACTCTACATTTAGAAAAATTCACATGAACATTTTGTTGAATACTAGATCATTATTATCTTCACCGTACTAGCAACAATTATTATATAGTTTTCAAATAATAAAACACATCTTGCAATAAAAGTAAATTCACATTTAACGAGCAACGCGGGGCTCGTTAAAGACAAGGCAGTCAATTGGGTGGAAGATTTCCTAAGTGCAGCATTAGTGTGCACTTTAATGCATCGCCTCTAGTTAAATAACTAAACAATTCAATGACTTTTTAAGAATAAGATTTAGTACTAGATTTCACTGCAGACACCAGTACAAAACATAATGCCTTCCATTTCATCCTCTTGAAATAAGACAGAGATAGCAATATGTTTTTTGTAAATCACTTTGCCGTTTATCTATCTTAAGTTTATTTAGTAGATACGTCTTAGATTGTGTTATATTACGCCTCAGAAAAATCCATATGATTATTATTTTTTAATATCTTTTGGAAACCACAATATTTTGTTCGAATTTCTCTAACGGAAATACCAAGGAAAATTTTATAATATTAAATAAAGAAATGCGATAACGACGTAATCCTACATAAAGGCATTAGTTGAATAAATCTTTCCTTAGGGTTGTAATAAATTGTTTTAACGAGCGTCGAGAGTCGTTTTGGAGAGGAAATGGCCGGTAAACAGACTCAAATATCCCTATCACACCTGACTGCCAACTCTACTCTAATTGTCGTAAGCAGTAAATAATTGAATTAAAAAAATAAACAATATCACATTTTGGAAAAATAATATACAAACTCTAATTGTAGTCATAAGTAAATGCGAAAGCTTGGATGTGTTGAGTGCAAAATACAACCTCTTTGGCTGACAAGCAGTATGTATACAGCCAAAGAGGTTGCATACTGGCCACCAAGGCAATAATAGTTTGTAAAAGAAAATATATAGAAAAAGAAGAATAAGAAGTCAAGATGTGATCGAGATAGTTTTGAGTTTTTTTGTATATATTTGTGTAAATAAGTTTTGAATAAAGATGTGTTAGTTTGATAAAAATTGTTTTGTATTTTTGGCTGCCGCGCTGTCGGTAACAAGTTAAACAGGATGAATGGATGTTTGTTACTATGATATAATTTGGCACTGATGTTGAACATAGTCAGAAAGAACACATAGGCTGCTTACTAAGGTTTTATTAATTTCGCGCTCACGAAAGGGCGGGCAAAACATAGTATTAAATAAGAATATTTTTATATCAAGAAACCGCCGTTGGCTAAAAACTTGTCACAATCTTGACAACAAAGACTTAAACAAAGGTCTTAAAATGGAAACGAAACAGAAAAATTTTCTTTGCAAAGATTCTGTGGCTTCTTAAAAACATTAAAGGAAATAACTTGCGAGTAAATTTTACCTATACTTTATTTTTTCATATCATAACTTTATATTTTATTCTTATTTTATTTATTTATGGATTACTTGGAAAAAAATAATGAAACAAACAAAAAACTGAAGGTATCAGAGATAATGCAGATAATGCTACATATATTTGTCATTATCGCTATATTTTTTATATCTTTGATAAAGTTCATCAAGATCCGTTAAGTCTTTTTATAGATAACTAGTAACAATTCATTCATCCAACTAAACTTTCGCCTTTGGATTACTATATGATTTTTTTGGTCTCAAATATGTTAACAATGTGTAATCCTGAAATAATAAGTACTTACCTTTTCAGTCGATTTCAGTAATTTTCAGATCACGTTCAGTCAATTTATATTTTCACATAAAACAATCACTCAATAACAAGACTTAAAAGTAAAATTCACAGAGTTTTTTTACTGTCACTGATATTTCATTCCGTTCAAGTTAACGTACTTAAAATCGCCGCTCAAACTTACGTCTGTATTTCCTTAACAAAGTTTAAAGCAACACGTAACTTCCCCTACAGCGACGCTGACGTACTGCTAAATATCGTAGCTCTACGATACTACGTCCCTCTACAACCTTATTTCTCACAAATATGTAGCCTTACATTCATTTCACGTACATTGACGCTTTATTTTCCATATATAATGGAATGTTAAGATTTAAACCGTCAATGTATAACGAACTACAAAATGTTACGTAGTAACTTAAATATACGGTCAAGAAATATCCTTCAGTCCACAGTAATCGCGAAAAAGTTTTAGATTTCCTTCCGCTGTGAACAATCCTTATTAATTTGAGATCTTTTAAATGGGATATATTTACTTTGAGCTATGGTTGACATTTCCAGTTAACAATTAATTAAATTCGACTGGGATATATCCAATTATGTTCCTTTTCTCATGTATTTTACTAAATCTTATTTCTTCACGTCATTCAATCCAAATAAATTCAATTTACTTTCTCATTTTTATTTCTGTTTTCGTACTAACTATTTGTGAGTTTTCCGCAAAGGCCGACAACGCTTCTGTAGTTCCCCTGGTCTTACGGATCTTCATGGGCGTCGTTGACCACCTCGGTAATTCGCTGCTCGTTTGCCACCTTTCATTATAAAAAAAAACTACTAATTAAATATCTCTCCTTGATATGTTTTATTACAATTTTGCATCCATATTTAAATAAATAAAACAGATTGACTATCGTTACACGATTCTAGCTTACTTATCTCCTAAATATCACAGGATAATTATCATTCTTAACTTAGTATAATAGTTAGAGAATTGGCATTAAGTTCCATTAGGTCGTATTCACACCGCACACTAACGCTGATTATGTTATAGCCTTTGAATACCAAATCAGCGCAGAAATCAGAAATGTCGAAGCGAATGAAGAAGCGACATTACGCGAAGATTATATCGTTTTGATGTATTCAAGAGATAATATTAGTTTAGATTTATATTTAGTTGGATAAACAAGGATTACTTCGCAACGTAAAATGTGTTACGAAGAAGTTAGGAAAAAATTAAAATACTCTTTATTACAGTATAATTACAGTACAAATCTATTTAATCTAGAAAATTTTCTTTATTAATAGTATGTTTAAGAACGTATCAAGGACAAATAATCAAACAAAGATTTTTTTACAATTAAACCCGCTGCAAATGTTCAAATTGTTCGTTTATAGAAAGAACATTAATGTTAGAACATAAATATCAGGCTGTATATAAACTAGCTGTTACTAGCGACTTCGCCCGCGTGAAATTAAAACAATAATAAAAAAAACATAGCCCTTACTTACTCGCAGAAAAATGACCTTTCTAATGGTGAAAGAATTTGAAATCGGTCCAGTAGTTATTGAGTTATTTCAATACATACAAAAATACAACAATAAAATCTTTTCTCTTTATAATATTAGTATAGATTATGGCTTGAAATTATATAAATCAATTACATTTTTATAGGTAGATATCAGCCAAGTACTTAAATCCATACATATTTCGTGATATTTGTTGTAAGAATTTGTCGACATGTAATTTTATTTTATCTCCATAAATAAGAATAAGTGAAGCCATAACGAAGAGAACTAGTATTATGGTGAGCCAAGTATAGACCAATAAATCGAATAAGTTTCTTCGTTATTATAATTTCTTGGAACTTTTTAAGATTGTTTGTTACACAAAATATACCTAGTTTATATGATTTTGTTTGCAATGAAATTATGCCAGTAAAGTAACCCAGTAGCGCTCAATATTTACGCTGGCAATACCAGACCAGCTCTACAATACTGGCAAATGTAAAACCGGCATAATATGTTATCTCTTGTTACATTAAAAGCATGTGTTTGGTTACCATATTATTTATATTAATTTCTCATCAAGAAGCCATCAATAAAACAATATGTATAAAATCAGCTTTAGTTATTTTTGGACTGTAATTTTAGCAGTAAATCTTAAGTTCACATCAATTTATTCTAGAATTTATGTCTACAAACATCTGTGGGTTCACCAAGGAGATTGGTAAAGTTAAAAATGAGTTCCAACATCAATTGTCTGCTATCCTAGATCACAAGAGAGTAATACTTCGATAGCCAGCTTTCGACATTTTAAATTTCGCCCGGATATGAGCTCTCTGATTGATTTGTTTCTAACATAAAACCGTATTCTCCAAGAGATTTCTTACTGCAATATGCATGTTTTATTCTAGACATCTTACGTGTATTGTGTAATAAAAGCATTTTGTATACTTTAAAAACTATCGAACACCAATCGTCAATTAGTGAACTGAGAGTCTATCACAAACATTCGCAAGAACGTTTTCATTACGACATCGACGTAATTTGTCTTACAATTTTGCAGCGCCTATCATGACATTACGAATACGTTCTCGCAACTACCACGCAAACATTCCTGATATACCCTCTGATTACTACATTACATTAAAGTTTAAGTTATCAGCAAGGTCTTAATAGGATTTTAAATTGACTAGATTCACAAATTATTAGTGACACACAATTAGCACCTGTGTTCTGTTCAGAATTAACGCTTCAATATCCGTTCTCGTATAAATTGCGGACAATACGTGCTCAATGGTTATTATGTTCCTGACGGACACAGCCCGTAACCAGCATTGTCACCGTTATCCGTTACAACTGGACCCTTGTCATTATTGTGTTAATTAATTCATATTAATATTGTTCTTACTTTAATAATAAAGACGCATATTATTTAAATATTTCGTCAGATTGTTACTGAATTGACAAAAATATAATAACCAATTTTAAAAAATATATCTTACACGATTTAAATATCGCAGATCGAAGATCTTGATCTATCGTTTCGATTCTTTAAAAAAAAATCAAATCGATTTTAACGATCGGTTATTAAATTTTGCCGCAAAACTCACAACACTTAACTTACTATTAGAGATATAATAGTAATCTTCAAGTAAAGTAAATAATACTATTTAAGTAAATATCGTAATAAACGAGATAGTCCCGGGCGTCGTCAGAATTTAAATGACAGTATTCCCTAAGGGTATGTAGAAATTTCAGTTATCTCCTTTCAAATGACAAAGGATATAAATTCATTTGATTTAATAGAATATTACGCAAGAATATTAATGAACGCATTATCCTGTAAATACAAAAAAGCAGTAATGCGAGTAAAAAATTTGACTACTAACTAATTTGCACACTATGCCATCATATCTGAAAACTGATTAAAATCTAATCGAGGATTTGTAAAAACAAAAAGCTTCGTTAATAAAGGAAACTACGAATTGCATTTAATAATAACCGAAGTTTAAATTACAGAACGTAACGAAGAGTGTAAGAATCCAAGCAATCAAAACAATTTCTCTCCTGCTACATTCTATTAGTTTCCCCCTTTAATGTAATTAAAAGAACGTCCTTCAGCGCGCACTTTGAAATTCCATGTTCAGGATATTTCTTTGAACAAAACATTTTGTCGAATACCTTTTAAGGTAGAATCAAGATTGTGATGTGCGTTGGAAGCCGAGATATCCTCTCATTTTTTAATTAAAACTAAATTCAGTTTGTAGCACGTTTTAGGTTATGTTCACAGTAAGATTCGTAAAAAGACGCTTTTCGGATGATTTAAATATCATATGGCTGTCTCGAAAGTAAAAATCGTAATAATAAAATACACTTCGAGAGCGTTCTGTTATTTACTCCATTCATTTTTGAGTTAACATAACGTAGATTAGAATAGTTACATATTTTTTCAAAATCACTGACATAAGATTACTTTTGTAAATTATCAGCGAAATTGCACAAAACACAGTTCATCTATACTATATACTTACTCTATACTATTATCATAAAGTGTAAACACACACTTTTTTGTTACCTAAGATGTCAGCTATTACAGCATATTTTTGAATAATTCTTTTTTTTTAATAAAAAGCCCTACACTTACGTCACGCTTTAGGCTATATATTTTCACGCCATTAAACTTAAGGGGTAAATATTTTGGATAAAAGCCCTTATGTGGGAAAGAGATCATAAGTTGCTGCCAACATGAAGGAAGCAAGGTTGCCATGGTTTAATGTCATGGCATTTTGACATTTGAAATTGATAAGTTGACACATGTAAACAATAAAGTAAAATTTTTATGATTTTATGCGGATGAAGTCGCACGGGGACAGCTAGTTTTATTACAATAATGAAGTCTCTCGGTCACAAAAATATTAACTTAATGATTATTTCTTATCTAGAAGTTGAAAATATATAAATATTATGATTAATAATAACGATGTGAAACATACAATAATTAGATACAAACTCAGTTATCAATAATTTACATATAATTTCTCGGAAATACGGACGAATAAATACGGACAAAATGTTACCTAAAAACTAATTAAATGAATTTTTAGTTCCCACTATTGAAACAATTATTGCTCTTTCAAGATAATCCGAATTTAAAAATATATTACTAATGTCAAGGTAGTAGAAGACCGAGCTGTTATTCTACGTATATAAAAGACTGCTTTGGGTATAACTAATATAGGAATCAAACAAGAACATTTAAGAACAGTTTAGAACCCGCATTGAGAGTCTCTGAACTACTGCGATATCACGTACACTCGGGGAAACTAGCTACAATAATTTAAACGTTTTCAAACAAGACGCGGAACAAAAACCGATACAATGCAGCTTTATTATGTATCTGCACGATAAAAAATATGTTATTGATGTACTATAAAAGTAAAAAAATAGGAAATGTTGGATAGATTAAAAGTGCCATTAGCCTAATGTTTAAGGGTCAGATTACAGATTTCCGGTCACGTGGTCGGGGGTTCGAATCCCGCCATTCAATTATAAACGTAAACCATATCCTAGCACAAACCTTGAGCTTTGTTGGAATGGTAAGTTAACAAAAATCCACTTACATAATAATAAAAAAAATGAAAACGACGAGTTTGTACCACGTGTAAGGAGTAGTTCGCTGCACTCTTCGATAATTTATCTCCTCATGTGAACAAATCATCCGACTATGTAATCGGATCGCTCTAAAAACTTTTTAAGATTGCCTAGATTTATTAAAATCTTTCTTTTATTTCAATGTTTTACAGTGTTTATGTGTCTAATATCTTTTTTGCTTTTTGCAGTCCTAATCATTGGCTATCTATGCTACTATTATAAAGAGGAAAGATTTGAATCTTTGTATGTATTTAATTCGCACAAAAACTACTGGGCCGCTTTTAAAAATACCTTTACCATTAGAAAAGTAATTTATCCGTGAGTAACATAGGCTATATTTTATATTATTTTTTTAATTTCACGAGGGTGAAGTCGCGAGCAACAGTCAGTTTTAAAAAAGCTACTTAACATATCAAGTACAATATCTATACTAAGGAAGTCTGGAATATCCGCGCGCACGTATAAAGCTGTATTAGACTCTGTTTGCGGCTTGTCAGACATGGCTGAAAATCTGCTGCATATGTGCGATAAGCTCCCTACAATGTTAAACTTTCGAGCGACTGAATTCTGCGGTATTGTAAAATACAATTTACTCTTATGTAATGCATAAAAACAATTGTCAGTCTACACTAACTACGACGTTAAGTATTACACAAAATTTTACTTCGTCAATTATGATCTTTCTTTCAAAACTTATTCGCATTTTACAGTCGACTGAAATTGCTCTCTCGGAAAAAGTCATGAAAGTTATCATCATGAACAAAAAAATTGCAATGAAAACATTATTATTATATTAATATTAAATGTTTAAATGGACGTTTGTCCATACGTTATAACTTCTACTAATAGTGTGCTTCTAACCTAATCTGCTGGACGAATCACCATGACTTTGACATAGATGTAGAGTATAGTTTGGAAGAACACATAGGCTTGCTATTGTTTTTTTAATTCCGCATGAACGGAGTCACAGGCGATAGTCAACATAATCATAATGTTTGTGTAATGTAATAATAAACGATATACATATAATGATAGTCTGTTACAATAATAATGTTCTGATAATTTCTTATCTATAGGTTCATGTAGTTATAATATGATGTAGATAGTAATATTTTTAGTAATTTTGTGAAAACATCATACCAAGTCACATACACGATCTTATTTTTTAATATTCCGATAACTATATTTAAGAAACTTTAAATTTTAAGCACATTTAGAAGTACAGACAAAATTGGAACTTTATTTTTTTGCCCAACAATTTAACCTACACATATGTTGCCGTCGCTCTTTGTTTTTGTGAATTTTGGGGGAATAGCAATATGTTATGCAAATTACATTATAGTTATTATGTCATGTCTATTTGTTTTATAATATTGTTATCAAGAATAGTACGAAATCCGCATCTTAAGGTGCAAGACCTTGAACTAATACGATAGCAATTATATCGCGAAGTGTAAACAAAATAATAAAATTAACTTTTCTTAGTGCTCACTGTCATTTAACAGTTTAACACAATTGTAGTCTGTTTGATATTGTGTTACATATTTATTTAAAGGTAAATTAATTGTTTTATTAAAAAAGATACCTAACTTTTTACTTCAATTTATTTAAATTCCTTCTTGATTTTGATCGTTCTTCCTAACATCATTAAACCTTATGTAACTAATTAAATTCGATTTTTATAAGAATTTCACCATTGTTAATTATTTTATAATTTTTGCAGTGAATTATAACTAGTCTACTCAAATGTCTTTTACTTTGTACAGTCACTGCCAAAACAGTGTAGAAAAAAAACTCTTTAAACAATAGAAAAGACGCTTTTAAAATTTACAATTCTATTTACACTTCTTACTTTTTCTTTCAGACAATGAACGGAGCGTTGCAAAATGGATTTGCAATCCATTCGGGTGCCTTTGTCCTGACAACGCACTCCCCGACAGAGGTAGCGCGCACTTTGATAGACAGCGGCCGTCAAAAAGAACCATTCTACGTGTTCGACATGGACGAGGCGCACAGACGCATTCAGCATTTCAAAACGCAGATGCCGAGAGTGCAAATATTTTATGGTACATGATTCTATTACTGTCAGTTACGTTTATACTTAAAATTCAATGTAATATTGGCTTCAATATACAATATTCGTAATAGTAGGCGGATACCTCTGACTAAACTATCAAACAACTGTTGTGCGATTGTCGATTGTTTCGCACCCAATTTAACTGTTTAATTGCATTACTAAAAATGTAGTAGTGTGTGCACCTCATATAAGCTCAAGGGAATCAAAGCGAGACAGTTGTGCGATAATTTAGTTTCAGATGTGCGCACGTTGTAACTCATTATCTTGAATTCTCTTATCAAACCGCCGGCGTATTTACTATTACGTGCTTAGAGTCGCCATAACTTAACATTATTATCGTTTGGTTTATTAATAACGTATTTAATAATGGAAATGAATTTTCTATTTACGTTATTAAATAAACGAATGGCACGATAATGAAAGCAATATGGCTACCAGAATTATTTTTCTTTCTTAATAATTTAACATCTGTGATAAAAAAAAAACTTTCAATAATAGGTATTGTTTAGTTTCACTTTATTTTCTCTGTACATTCCAGCAATGAAGTCGAATGATTCCGATTTCATGTTGAAATTGGCCATCGCTTCTGGACTCGGCTTCGATTGTGCATCGCCTGGTGAGATTCACAAACTAAGGCAGCTAAATGTGAACCCTACGTAAGCGTAACCTATATCTAATAGTATAAAGAGGAAAGATTTGTGTTTTGGTATGTTTGTATGTATTAAAATAACTGAAAAACTACTGGGCCTATTTCAAAAATTCTTTCACTATTAAAAAGTTACGGCATCAATGAGTCTTTTTTATTTTGTTACGGGGACGAAGTCGCGAGCAAAAGCTAGTAAAATTAATATTTTAGCTTTTTAAAAGCAGAAAACAATAAGACTAGTCATTCTAATTCTAGCAATATAAGGATAAAATTAATTATTACTTCTTGACTAGAGACAGAATTACCTTTGTTACAAATTTCTCATGTCTGTTACTGACATAAATGCAATTAACAGTTAAAATTTTTGATATCCACGACTACCACTACTATTTTAATATGATATAAGGTCTATTTCTCTCACTTAGGAGCATAATATATGCAATGCCTTCAAAAACAGCGGAGCAGATGATATATGCGCGAGACTCTGGAGTACTTCATACAACGTTTGATTCGTCCTATGAATTAAAGAAGATAAAACAATATTGGCCAGATGCTAGGTAAGTTACATCAACAATTTTTAACAGATTGAAAAAAAAAATAATCAAGGATAAATCTTCGAGGAGACTATTAATTTTTTTTTATTCTTCGCGGTTGCGTCTTACCTTGCACTACAAAGTTATACAATTTTGCTTCTAAAATGTTTAATTCGCCATTTTACGTTTTGTTTTATAATCAGATTGCTATTCAACCCAACCAAGAGCTGTATTTAAATATAGGTTCTTCTTTAACATATACAAAATTATTTATATTGAACGTTTTATTATATTTTATTTAATAATTTTGTAGATTGTTGGTACGAATTCGTGTGGAGGGAAAGAGTGTTTACAACTTAGGAGAAAAATTCGGTTGCGGTCACGATACGGAAGCTATAAAACTGTTAGACGAAGCGGCTGCTCTTGGTCTTAAGGTAACAGAATAGTTTTCTCTCAAAACTTTTATATAACTTTTTATTCTTCCGTAATCATAAAGCGATTAAACACCAAATGTCTATTAGCGCCATCTCTGTTTGATTTCTAGACACTATAGTTAATTGTACGATTGTTGTTTTTTTATAACTTTATTTATAATGTAGTTTTTTTTATTTTCATAACTTGTTAATAACCATGTTCCAGGTAGTAGGAGTAGCTTTCCATGTCGGTAGCGCTTGTTCATCAGTCGACAGCCACGAGAATGGTCTTCGCTATGCCAAAGCCTTGTTTGATCACGAAGCTAAAGCTGGCAGACGAATGAACATAGTGGACATTGGCGGTGGGTTTCTCAGCGATAGGACTGACAGAGTTGACCAGGTGTGTTTTATTAATAATTTTTAAAAACTACTTCCTTGATTCAATCCACTCTCGCGTTGAACTTTGGCTATATCATATGTAAAACGATGAATAATTACAATGAACTAATTGATTTTAACTACAAACATTGTTCTGATATCTCAGTCTATATGTCTATATCATTTCTAAATGCTGCGAAGTCCAATGATAGAATGTAAACTACGTAATGACATAGAAATGTTTATTTAATTACTAGCTTTCGCCTGCGGCTCCGTTCGCGTGGAATTAAAAAAAAACTAAGTAGCCTATGTGTTCTTCCAGACTAATCTCTATGGTCCATCTACAAACTCTAACAAACATCCATCCATCTAAACTTTCGCATTTATAATATTACTAAGATTTATCCTGCAGGCCGCGAAACTTATTAATAAAGCACTTGATGAATATTTTCCTGATAAAACGGTGCAAGTGATAGCAGAGCCAGGAAGATATGTTTGTGATTCTTCATACACTCTTTATTGCAGCATTAACAATGTTAAACAGGTATGCGATTTTGTTCACATCTTATTACTTATTAAAACAACCAATGTTTGAATATACAAGTGATATTAATCAGGCATATTTTATTGAGGCAGACAAAGGCTGATGATGATAATTATGATATTTACAAAATGGCTGAATTTATTTTGATCAGTTTTGAATGAGTTAAGTTTTTGTTTGTTTTTATATGTTTAGGTAATAAAAGATAATGAACTTGTGAAAATGATTTATCTTAACGACGGACTCTACGGAACTCTGAGATATAACGAATCATGGCACAAAGTGAAAAGATACCGGGTAAGTTTTTTTAAATTACATCTATATATAATAATAAAAAAATGCATTAGAAGACACCCATAGCATGTTTATTTTCGAAAAATTACCAAAATAATTCTATCATTCTTTTTTTAATTAATAAAAACGAATTTATTCTTATTAAATGTTGTTATTACACGTCTTCACCCTTATTGAGACATCTGATTTCACCGTACTGGGTCGGAAATAAGTGTCATCCACTGCATCAGCTATTAAAATACAAACTTGAAAATCATTTTATTATAAAACTTTACTTCAAACTGCACAGGTGTCTACCGATGAAGAGACTTTAAACAAAGTGATACTCTGGGGGCCGAGTTGCGACTCCGTAGATCGTGTTATGGAGAACTTCACAATACTACTCCCAGAATGTTCGCCGAGCGATTGGCTCATATTACCGATCCAAGGAGCGTATTCGATAGGATTTGCTACTCAATTCTCTCGTATACCAACGCCACGAACAAGAATTGTAATTAGTTCTGAACTTTGGTAAGTTTTGATTTAATTTATTTCTTTTGATAGGATTACAATGAATGCCAACAAATAAAGTATGAAAATGGTTATTACTACGGACCTATTTTTAAATCCTTTACTCCTGCGGTTTCATAAAAGTTTAAACAACTTAATAAGATTTCTTTCAACTAACTTCTTTTCTTTTTTATTTTATTTCAGGCACAAAGTGAAAGACAGCAAGGTTTTCAAGTCGTCCGATTTTGTACTGAACCCGGATATCAACGAGCCGCTTCCAACGTCAATGCCAAAAGTTATTCCGAAAAATATTACTACAGATTTTCAAGGTCCTGTGTTATTAACGTAAATAAATTACGACTCATTAAGCCTTACATTTTTAGTTAAAAATTGTTTTTAAGAACATTAAAAACACAATAAAAATTGTTGTATTTATTTAATTTTCAACGGTAGAGATAGAACGTTTGAGGTGCAAAGTTTTATCCGTACTAATATTAAAAAGAGGAAAGATTTGTATTTTTGTATATATTGCCATAACTCAATCACTACTGGGCCAATTAAAGCGTTTTTAGTGAGTGACATAGGCAATTTCTTTTAATTTCTTGGATTTAACAGTGGTAGTGCCCGCTTTATCATATTAGCACGAATGGGCCGGCACGCCCGGTGTAATACCACGACCACACAGAAGACAGCCGTAAAATGGAAGCAATTCCGTGTTTTGTCCGATGAGTGTGGTGCCGGAGGCCTAATTAAAGTCCTTTTCTCTTTACCACCCTTTTCTTATAAGGAGAGGATGGGAACGGGAAGTGGATTTTACGGTGGAGGAGATGCATGGGAAGGGGAAATATCCTCTTTATGTGCATCTCCTCTTCCGTCGGATAAGGGTAGGCAACGCATTTGCAATTGCGGATGTCTATGGACTGCGGTCGCTTTGCCATTTTGGCGGATTCAGGTTGCCGCTTGCCCGTTTGCCACCCTATGTCATAAAAAAAATAAAAAGACGAAGTCGCGAGAAACAGCTAGTTGTTTAAATAAACACATACGCTTTAAATATAAGGAATATTAACAATGTACGCTATTGTTGCAGCGAGTGACAATCTAGTTAACTGCTCTTTGTACACCGTCCGCGATGTTGAAATTTTAATCGTGCAACATTTCCTCATTTAAATTTAAATTTTGTTTCATTATTAACATAGAAGCTGCAAAACACAGCAACTTCTTATCTCTATTATCCAGATTATCTAAAGTGTAATAAATATTGCAATTCTGCTTGGTTTTTGATGTTTGAATGGATCTAACTAATATTATAAATGTCAATAATACGAATGTTATGAGTTTGCCACCCAAACTATTGAACGGATATCGATTAAGTTTAACATAATTGTAGAGCATAGTCTGGAAGAACACATAGTATACTTACTTTTGGTTTTTTTTCCACGCGGCCGGATTCCCGGGCGAAATCTTTTTTAATAAAAAATAACGTTTTTATCATGTTACCAAAAGCACGCATTATTAGACAGCAGTAAACGAATAGAGTTGGGTCAGATTAGTGATGACTACGGTTATTGGGCCGGATCGTGCGGTACATTGAACAAATGAGACTCGAGTAGGCAGAAAATTACCTTTGCCTTCACACGGGTTTTGCAAACATACGCTGATTTATGTACGTATCACTCGTAATTTGTGGTCTTGGTTGAACGAAGAATTCTCTTTTTAAGTCTACTTTTCTTATATATGTACTACGTGTTAGTATAGTATATAGTAGGAATATCCATTTACTAAAGGAATGTTTTCTGAGATTACAACACACAATGGAATATCTTACTGTCTTATCCAACATATTTGTCGAGTTTAAAAAACTTAAACATTCAAATACTTAAACAGCAATTAAATTATTGAAATGTTTAGGAAGGAATTCTTTATCCACAAAGAATTGAATGTTATTTCCGTCACGCAAACTTTAAATTTTTGTATCCCCAACACGTACGACCTGAAAACTGTTGGAATAGAAAAATTGTAAATACGCGAAGTTTCACTCATTACTAAAATACTTGTATTTTTAACAATCTTATTATAGCCTAGTCTATATTGATATAAAGAGAATAGATTTGTAATTTTGTATATATTGAAATAACTAAAAAACTACTGGGCCGATTTTAAAAAATTCTTCCACTATTAAAAAGCTACGTTATCAATAACTAATATAGGTTATTTTTTTTTAATTTCCCGGGAACGAAGTCCCGAGCAACATGGTAGTTTAAATAAATCTCAAAAGAATAACACTTTTGTTCCATCTAGCATTCAATAGATCTTAAAGTTTTGAATATCTGGAACAGTTTCAATGTGAAACTTTTACTTGAAACTGCGAGAACGGAATCGTAAAATTCGCATTGTATCTATCAATATTCGTTATTAATTTTATTCAGAGGGAAATGATGAATAAAAGCAAATTCTAAAAGCAATAAACTTGTCCCTATAAAGGATTGGAACAGCTCTTCGGTACATATCAGTCGTCATATCTGAATTCACTTCCTTACTTTCTTCGATCCTTTAATTACTAAAACAAATACAATTAAACAAATTGATATCGTCTTGCTTCTTTCAATCAATCATTTTTTTTTAATTCATGTAGTAGTACTTTTAAATAGGGTTTGTTCAAGGTTTTTATTCGTTAAAGTAATGACTAACATTTCAGGTACATCGTAGCCGCGCCTTTCTTTTAGGATCGCTAATTAACATTGTTTATATTCAACTAGCTGTTCGCATGCAGCTTCATCCGCATGAAATTATGAAAATTATATTTATTCTTTACATTTGTCAAATTATCAATAGCAAATGTTAAAATGACATGACATTACATGACAAACCTTAGCAATCTTTCTTTCTTGATGTTGGCAGCAACTTGCTCTCTTTCCCACATTAGGGTTTTTATCCAAAATATTTACCCCCTATTTTAATGGCGTGTAAATATGTAGCCTAAAGCATGACGTAAGAGTAGGACTTTTCATTAAAAAAAGAATTATTGAAAAATATGCTGTAATTGCTGACTTCTTAAGCAACACAGAAGTGTGTGTTTACGCTTTATTATAATAGTATAGATATAGATTAACCTTCGTACATAATATTAATAATTAATTTATAATTTATTTTGAAGCAAGATTTTTTAATAATATGTAAAGTAAGATAATATTATTAATGTAAGTGTCTGTTAGAAAAATATTTTACAAAACTCCACTTTATTTCTTCAATCAATTTTACCTTATGTAAATGTACATAACTTATGTATTTTAATGTTACACTACAACAAAGAGGAAGGCTTAAATCTGTGGGATTTGCCCGCCGGCCAGTCTCGCTTCACTGGCCGTGGATTTAGCACAGAGCTGGGATATTGCTTTTTTGCCACATTCGGAATTGAGCGATACCGAGTAAAACATGTTGCGATTCACTCAATTTTTTCATTAACTTCGTTTTATACAATTAAAATATAAACTTATAGAAGAACTAGCTGTTCCCGTGCGACTTCATCCGCATAAAATTGTGAAAATATTATTTTATTGTTCACATGTGTCAAATTATCAATTGCAAATGTCAAAATGACATAACGATGACAAAACCATGGCAACCTTGCATCCTTGATGCTGGCAACTTATGGTCTTTTTCCCACATTAGGGTTTTTATTCAAAATATTTACCCCCTAAGTTTAATGGCGTGAAAATATATAGCCTAAAGCGTGACGTAAATATAAGGCTTTTTATTAAAAAAAGGATTATTCAAAAATGTGCTGTAATTGCTGACATCTTAGGCAACACAGAAGTGTGTGTTTACGCTTTATTATAATAGTATAGATAATGGTTTATACGAGTACGCTATTTATTTTTTTGTTTTCTTATTGGTGAACTTTTTTAGTAATTACTCTAATAATATTATGTTGTAGCCAGTAATATAATCATTGATACCAAATTAAAAGTAGAAAAAATTCATGTATTTTGTACTAAGCAATTTTTAAAACGTACAAATGCTTACTTTATTAAATTAAAAATACAAAACAAATATTAAGTTGTCTCCAATATTAAAATAATAGATAAAAACCAATATCCGTTGTAATGGTCCATCAATTTGTTAAAAGCAATAACGTTTTCTATTATCTATTATGTCCAAGATTTAATAGCTTATAAGATCGAAGAATCAGAACTCACAAAAGTGGAAAATTACCTTTTAAGAAAATAGAACGTATAATTTTTTTACACACGTGTTACAAGGAGCAGATATAAAACTGGTAGTCGGTTGGTATGGTGATAAAAAAGAACAATTTTCATTTATTATTACGGATAAATTGTTACAGCGAGCACATTCAAATATCTTCCCTTTATGCCCGCCACACACTCAGTTTTATCTGACAGTTATCTGGACGGCCTCAGTTTTGTCTACACACGTTAGATTTATCTGAACGATTCTAGAGTTCACATAAAATCTATATATACATATAGTAACATAGTAATGTCTACTTATAATATCAAAAAAAAATTCCAGATTTCGGGAAGATGGTGTATTTGCTTTGCTGATAACGAAAATCGCTATTAAAAATTTTTGTCTCTCTGTCCGCAAGCCGGATTTGTTCCGGATAATCTCCGAAACGCATTAGCCGATTTCTACCAGACTTTTACTGAAGGGTAATTGACATAGACGGATATATGAATATTATAGGCTGCTATTTTTATCTTAATATTGGACGAAGTCGCGGGCAACTGCTAGTTACCATATAAAACAGATTGCGTATAGCGGGTTGTAAATGCTACATGATCGTGTTTTGTTTAGGTTCAGAAATGAAAACTCACTCATGTAGCTTTACTAAACTTCGTCTCCTATTTTCTTAATCCTTTGTTTTCCGTTAAAAGGATAGCGTTCTTCGATAAAGCGAGAGTTAAGGTTGACTTAAATTCAACAGCTTTTGTTCAAACAACCGCTTTCAAAACATTCTGCACTCTCGTACAAGTATACTGTTGTGTTAAGATTACTAAATCTCGGGTGAAAGGTAAAAGTTGTGAGTACTTCTTAAATAATTTTTAATTTATGAATAAAAGTTACCTAGTATCGTTGTACACAGAATATAATCACATTTATTACTCTACTAATGTTAATAGAGACGACATTCAAACAACAAAGCGTTTAGATCCCATCTCTAAAATAAATTTACATTCCGTTTTCAGACGTTCGCAACTAATTCAAAAACAACAACTCTGACATTTATATAACCTTCAACTCTAACTAAACTTTGTAATAAAGGTGAATTTTATATTTAATTTACAAACATAATATTAGAACTAAATGGTTTTCTCGTTTAATGTTTTACCGTAACAAAGTGAATAATGGAAAAGTCTGTTTTTTTATAGATGACTAGCTGTTCCCGTGCGACTTCATTCGCATGAAATTATGAAAATTGTTTTATTGATTACATTTGTCAAATTCAATTGCAAATTTAAAAATGACAGACATGACATGATGACAAAGCATTGCAATTTTGCTTCCTTGATGTTGGCAGCAACTTATAGTCTCTTTCCCACATTAGGGTTTTTATCCAAAATATTTACCCACTAAGTTTAATGGCGTGGAAATATATAGCCTAAAGCGTGACGCTGTAGGGCTTTTTATCAAAAAAAGAACTATTCAAAAATATGCTGTAATTGCTGACATCTTAGGCAACATAGAAGTGTGTGTTTACGCTTTATTATAATAGTATAGAAAGAAAGACCTTAGTATGATTAAGATGGAATTCTATGAAAAACATTAGATTCGTAAACGTGAAAAAATTAGTCATTAAGTTAATAAGGAATTAAAATATTTGAAAGCTTAATAAACATAACATTGATGGGTTTTTAAAATACACGTAATTAACAATTAGCTGTTTTCATGGGCGTGTTTTATTTGATGTAATGTGATATTTATTTTAACCTAGTCCCTTAATGGATTCTAACACGAGTAATGTAAACATGTCAAGGTTTTTGGACACAATATGAGAAGTATAATAGTCATTTTTGCATGACAAAGATTTTAAAAGCATTATATTTTATATCAATACAAAAATTGCATCCAAAAATTTAACTGTATTATTACATTTAATACATTTAATATTAATAAATTAAAATAAAAGAAGGAGATAATCATCTAAAGAAGTATTTTCCCGAGTTCCTTTCACTAATAAATTAAAAAATTTAGAGACAACGAAAGAGGCTTTGTTTGGATCAATTTAAGAGAATAACAGAGCTTTAAAACGTCTGAGCTGAAATTGAAAAGATTTCGTTCGCGACTAAAATAAATGCCGGATGTTATTTTATTGTAAATTACTTTTGAATCCGTATTTTTATAATTCAGATGTGATAAATAGTAAAGGACAATTTTTTTTGCATTCATTTTATATGTACTGTAGTTAATATATTAAAAAGGAACATGCTAACTCTACATTGGTTTTCTCTATAAGAAATATTTAGCATTATTCCACTGTCTAGATTGCCTACGCTAAAATCCCTCCGGACTTGTGTTCTGTCAGCGTCAAATAAATTGACAACGGTTGAACAAAAAATGAGAATTAACATTTTAAACTCTGCCACTAAATACTTATCACGTAATAACAGATTACAGTTCCGTTAAATTAGTAGAATAAAATACATTGAAATTCAGTTATGAGTATAACAGAATTAAACAAACTTTAACTTCAATGTAACCACGTACAGAGTTCGAATAAGCTGTAAAACTTTTAAACTAATAAAACGAACTTGGCCGCGTATTCAAAGGATTTTACTGCGCTGTCGGAAGAATAATTGGTATATGTGATGCTTTCAGATTAATGGCATATTTTAAGGTCGTAAATCATTACTTTATTAGCAAAATTTTTCATGCATTTACTTAAATTGAAGTACCTTTTATATCCTATCATAATTATTAGTTTATACATCATCACCGAGCGACTCATTAGAGTTGACTAGGTCTTCAGGAGAGAATGTTTCTGAAAAATTTAAATTAAACACGCAGTATGAACCCAGAAAGGGCTTGACCGCCGTTAAAATGGGCTTATAAAGTTATATCCTATCTGTCGACCAGCCTTAGAATGGTACATTTTAACATGTAAGATATACAAATCTATACTAGAATGCAAACGCTTTAGAATACAAAATTTTATTCTTAAAAATATGTCGGGCGTAAAATTACTATTAAATACTTCTCATTTTAGTCATCATTCGTTAAAAAAGTGTTTTTTTTATCAATTCCAACAATATGCACTAAACATAGTACTACTATTTTATTGGCATTTTCAGATATATTAAACATTTTATCGCTATTCTCTTAGGTATTATTATCAAAGAGCTTTTAAAGTGACATCTTTATAGCGCTCTTTGATCTTAGTTATCTACAGTAATCCTATTTCAAATGCCGTGCTCCCGAGTAAATTGTCAGCTAAAAAGAAAACCAAAGTAATGGGATGTCCTCTGGCCGTAATACTTTTAATTACTCAGGTTTTAATTTAATAGCGTTTTCATTGTTGTAACGACTTTAGAAAGTCTGATATTTAAAAAAAGATGCAAGTGACAAGACGAGAATATAATCATTACATCAATACAAGTTAGTAACATAGAAAAAGGATTTTTCCCTTTCTTACATTCCATCGCCTACCCTTCCTTATCATAAGGGTGAGGGGAAGTAAACTAGAATTAGGATTTATTAAAAAGGTTAGAAAGAGAATTTTAAAAAGGGGCTCTTACCTCGACGACTCTTTATTAAACTTTCATTAAAATAATAACATAAATAGAATTTATATTACTAATTTAAAGTCAATTAAGTAAACGGTAAAGATAAAAGGGTGTACGGCCTTCGCTGAAATTTAATTAACTAGAAAATTGATAATGTTAGCTTTTAGCCAAATTGAATATACATTGGACTTTATTAAAATAATTATAATTTACAAAACGGTTAATAATAACATTTATAAAACATTCATTAGACACCCTTTGTGTTGACAAAACTCTACAATAGTTGTCACAAAAACAGATTAAGCAGGCTTGAATTAAAATCCAATCTAAAAAAGTACATTTAGTAGTAGTGAAAAACCCAATAGACCATTTTAAACCTTTTAATATGACAGATTCAAAACATCTATCATTCAAGTATTATATAGAGAAAAGATTTATATTTTTGTATATTCTATGTTACTACTAAACTCAGAAACCACTGGGATTTTCATAATTCTTTTAGTATGGTAAATTGTATAAATTAAAGCAAAATTTGAAATTACCCACGGCACGACGTTGGTGTTTTTTGCAGACGCGATGTCAGATGACAGGTTAAAAAGCGGCTGCGACTGCTTCGATGAATTGACGACAAGAAGTTGTGTAAATGCTATCGCTAGATGGCGGTATAAGCAAACACTTTTACTATTAGGGCTGACTTTTTACTGGGTGACAAAGTCTATAATTATTACTAGATAATTTTAACTCTTCTCAGATAAAGTCGCCTTTTGTAAACTTCCCTTAACGAGTCATTATTCTTAATATTTTTATAATAAATTATATTTTAACGTTACAATTTAACGGTGAGAATAACAGTGAATATTTTTAGTTTTAATTGTACATTCATATGAAGAGGCGGCCAACATCGTTATTAAAAAAGTTTGGCGCGAGTTAAAGTGAGGTGCGCTAAGTAAAGTTTTTCTACACTTTTCCAACGTCTACTTTTTTCTAAACTGAAAATATTCTGCTATTACATTTTATTATCACGTTAAAATATATTACTCTAATTAGATTTGGTTTTTCGAGTATTGTTTTTTAAAGTTTGTAAAACTGTATCATTTAACAGGATTGCAAAATGTTCATCTGGTATTTAACTTTAAACAAAGCTCAGCGTTTAAGTAAAGAATCCCGTTGTAATTGTATTTGATAAACATTTTATTCATTAAACAATTATCTGTTTGTCAAAAGTAATAACTACATTTACAAATAGAAGTATTAAAAAGCGCGGAAATCATATTTTTAATTAAATTCAATGCAGTTTCCGAGATTGTAAGCGAAATTAATAACTTAAGGTGTAATATGAAAATACCGATTTTCTTAATTGAAAATTAAATCCAAGAACTGTTAAGAATTTAGAAAAAAACAACCAAATTACTCAGTTTCTGTGCACTAAATAACTATTAAAATTATTATTCTATTTATCCGAATCTAAATAAACATTACATCTCTAGTTTCTAATTAAGAAGAACCCAAGAATACTATAGAGTAAATATTAAATGTTATTATTCAATGGGGTTATACAACCGAATATTTTAACAGGATATCAATAAATTTTCTGTACTACAGTATGAAATTAATTTCACAATATCTACCAATAAATTTACTGGCGCTGAATTATTGATACGGAAGACTATTGTCCACGCAATTCAAATATAAAGACAATGACAGTACGATTTTAATTAATTTCGTATAATAATAGCATATATAATATAGTAGCTGAAATATTTGTGCATTTAATTGTGCAAGCACTAACTAATGCTACTGAGATTTCGTAATTTTAGTCACCTAACTCAAAAGCTGGTTATATTGCGAGGATAAGTGACTAGATAATACCAAATTGTCTATTGAAAAGTAAGTCCTGTAGGCCTAGACCACACAGCAGACCACACGTTAGACCACGCGGAAGACCACGCTTCCGCTTGGTCTTCCGTCCATCTTAATTTCAGTCCACACCGCGGAAGACCACGAGGTAGACTAAAATTAAGATGGCTGAATGATGTCGAACTAGAAAGTACGTAAAGTAATTTACTAAACCCCACCCGCGACTGTAGAGTCTCTGAAGGTTTTAGTTAAAGAAAAATAGATTATTAACATTACATTTACTTTGTACTCATACTAGCTTTCGCTCGCGATGGCGTCTGTGTGAAATAAAAAAAAAACAAAAGTGAGTAGCCTATGTGTTCTTCCAGACTATCCTCTACATTTATGACAAATTCATCGAGATTCGTTCAGTAGTTTAGGCTACAAACTTTGACAAACATCCATCTTAAATTTCGAATTTACAATAGTAATATTAGTAAGATATAAGTCGTGACAATAGTCATCTACAAAACAAAATACACTAAAAACAAAACAAAATGCACTAAAAACAAAACAAAATATTCTCAAAAAAAACAGTACACTAAAAAGTAACGAAATAATTGAAACTTGAAAATAGTAAACCTACCTTATTGTAACTGTTATGTCTATATTGTACAATTATTTCTTTGATGTCGGTGTCAGCCAAGGTATGCAGTGATATTTCTACGTAAGGGTTTCCACATTTTTACCATAACAATTGACAATTGAAAGTATAGTAACAATTAAGTAATGAATCGATTTCGAGCGATATTTTTATGATAAAAGTGGTTATTGTGCGACAACCTTAATAGATAGATATATGCTGTCGCGGACTTTTATTTATTAAAGGGCTACAATTCTTCCAAACATCATTTTTATGTAGGTCTTATAGTTTAGGCTACGTAAGCAAAGAAAGCAAAAATGACCCGAAATTTCGTCGCGCGATTTTAAGCTAAACT
>NW_013525916.1:1992334-2022508 GCF_000836215.1 Papilio polytes
AAAAATCTAAAAGCATTGGATTGAAAATAAAAAAAATATTTGAATATAAATTGAATCAATCTGGCTGGCGAGTTTTACATGTCGAAGTTTCACTTCAAAAATGCTGTTAAAATTCAGACAGAAAACCAAACTCACAATACTAAATAGTAGGTATAAAAATACCGTTAATAGGCCTTACATGTGTAAACTGAAGAATATGTAATGTTTGTTTTTGTTTGTATATTACGTCTTTTGCGACCTAAATTAATAGGCTAAGATCCAAAGCGTTTTTTCTACCCTCATCAGCTTTGCTGATAAAACCTACATGACACGAAAGAGGACATTTTTTTAAACATGTTGTAACCGGGTTGCCTAATCTTATCCTGACAAGGCTATGTTTAATTGATCTCCGAAGTGGTCAATTTTTGGAGGAAAAACCTCTCATCGAGTTTCCTGAAAATTTTGTCACCAATCGATAGTACTCAACGTAAACAACATTTTAAGGTGGGGTTGCCATCTATTAAACGGTGACAAAATAGAGGCTAATTACCCTCATCGAATTTCCTTATGAAATTATGTTCAAAATAAGCATAGACATTGGTAACTTATGCCGCAAGATTATTGTAAATATCTATAACTATTATCAAATTATATTAAGTTGAGAGTAAGTCCCTACCTACTCTCTCCAGTTCTATGAGAAATTTACATAACGTCTGTTCGAGGTTCGCTAATTCAAATTACATACGACTTTAATCCCAGGCTTTGTACAAACATTACCGCAGCATTTACTTTGCTCTCAAAGGTAGAGCGCAAATTCTGAATATCTCCGGAGCCACAATACATTTATTGTTGCCTGAATAATCCAAGTTAAACTTACGGCTGAGTTGTAAATACTTCATAGATTGTTCACTTTATTTTAAAAAACGGCAACTTAAATAACCATAAGACATCTCTGAGTGCGATAGATACTCGTAGTTAAATACTGTATATTCCGTGTGCTATATTTTGCTTGCTTTTCTTTAGTTATTTAAGAACGTTCAAGAGATATCAAGTTTCCTTAAATTTTGAACACTATAAATAATGTTTTATTTCATTGCTTATACAAATAAAAATGAAAACTACAACTTTGGATATTTTGTCAGCGCCTTTCTATAACAGTGTTTTAAACAAACAGTTTCCATGCAAAGCTTGGCTAATGAAATGTTTGCGAAATCCGTGTGAGGGCGGCGGTAATTTTCTGCCTAGTCGACTCTCATTTGTTTAATCTCGGCGTCCGCTCCAATGGCCGTAGTCATCACTCCACCGTGGCTTTTGTCTACGAGTTCATTCTATTCTCATGTTAGCACTTACTTTTTCTTCATTTAATAGTTTTCAAATTTAGTATACAAACACAGTTACCTTTAATAACTGCTTAATCCTTTTTGATTAGTCGTAGTAGCTTTTGATTGTTACTAAAGATCGTCCTGTGTACTAAGAGGTCATAGTGGTACGTCAATAAAACCGAAATTAAAACAAAACTTGCTGCTGCGATTTTCAATATTACGATTACTACATTATAAATTAAAACTGCCTAGCATTTCCACAATACCTTTTTGTCTTTTTACCTTTGAGATTGAAATTAATAAATGATAATGTGGAAAAAGCAAAAATGTTCCAACGTAGAATGTTTTAGTCCGTAGTCGTATGTTTAAACGGAATGAGCGGTGAATTATTCATACAATGCATGCTTACACGGCAACCGTTTGCCTTCGCAATGCACTGTCCTCGGTATTTTTTTTAATTTCCAAAATGAATTATTCAAATATTTCGTAGATTTGAATTATTTTACAGGTTTTACGTTTGTTTGTACTTTTCATTAATGATTATGAGATATTTTTTTCGAATGTTTTAATACGTAAGGGGCGGAATACACGAAGAGGAGTTTTGCGGTCTGCTTGAACCTATACGTGTACCTTGAACCTTATGTCAATTACCTATTCAAAAGATTAGAATAATGTTATCTTTAGTTGTTTTTATTTCTGTAATTTTATTTTATGCGTATTTGTAATACACAACCTCATTTATTTTTAGAATAAGTAAGAGATTTTTAAAATCAGGACATCCAATTAATTTGCTATTTATTATTTAGATGAAAAATATCTGAGAGCTCAGTGCTTCAAATAGGATTACTTGGGATAATAAAGATCAAAGAGCGCTTTAAAGAAGTCTCTTTAAAAGATTCTTCAGTAATGATATTCAAAAGAAATAGCGACGGAAAACCGTATTCAAGCTTAGACTGTATTTCGCAAATAAATTGTCAATAAAAAATACTCTAAGATACTTCGACTTATAGGTTTAATTTCTTAATTTGAGGTTTTCTTTAAATAAGATTATTTTTAAAAATTTACGGATAAAAGAATTGTCTATATGATAATCTGACTCAGAATACTGACAGCTTGTTTCTACACTTGTTTCGATAGTAAAAACTTGTAACATGACACGAGCATTTCAACAAGTACACTTTATCATGTCAGAGTTAATGTTTCCTATGAGAAGGGTATGAGAAATGATTTTGGCATTTCTTTGCCAAAATTGACGCCGGACCCTCATCGATCCTGCTGACAGAGATGATATTCACGATGTATAAACGTGACTCGATTCTTTAAATGCATTTTTTCTTTCAAAAATTCTGTACTATGGTAGCATAGTTGATAAGCGCTTGGCCAGACTATGATCAATAATCGACGTTCGATCTCCGATCGGTACCAATGTACTTTTTAATCAATGATTTTTACAGTGAAAACTGAAAACTAACTTAGGCTACAATCCTCCCATTGGTGATGGACACCTAATGATGCTGAACTACTTACTCATCATCATCACCAGCTCACTTATACGTCCCCACCGAGGGACTCGAAGACTACCCTAAATTAGGGTGAGTAGGCCATAGTCAACCATGCTGGCCCACTGCAGGTTGGTTGACTTCACACATATCTTTGAATTTCTTCGCTGATATGTGTCCTTGCATCACGATGTTTTCCTTCACCGTAAGAACGTCGGGTAAATTATGTACATATGAAAATTCGAAAAATCGAAAATCACATTGGTACAGCGGGATTCGAACCCAAGACCTGTAGATTACAAGTCAAGTGCTTAAACCACTGAGCCACCGACACTCACAATCGTAAAACTAACTCATCGTAAACGTATATTTATGTTTACACTGATGACTTACTACCATGACTTATGTGATTCCCATAAGGAATAGAAGTAGTAGGCGAGGAATCGAAAGTTAGAAGAACTTGTGTATTTGCATCTTTTTATAAGATACGAAGTTATAAAAGTACAGATTTTCTTAATAATTTACTCAGTATTTTGTGTTTCAGGTGATATTAATTATATCCTTAGAACAACATTAATCTCTGCTACAGACGCTCAAACTGTTGTAAATGAATACGTCTGATGAATATTTCCTATTACACTGAAAGGACTGAGGTGTGAGAGGTATTAATTACCACACACTACATGTTATTAAGAAAGAAATGTTATCTATATCGATACTAATAATATAAATAGGAAAGATTAATATGTATATATTCAAATAACTCAAACACTACTGGACCGATTTCAAAAAAAACTCTCACGATAAAACAGCAATGTTATAATAGTAATGAAGGCCATGTTTTTTTTTTAATGTCACGCGGGTGAAGTCTCGAGCAACAGCTAGTTACTTATATTACTTGAACATTGACTTAGCCTTCAGAACTGTAGGTAATTAGTATGTATTTTAGGCCTCCTTAAAAATTATCCTGTAAACGTTGAAAACGGGCAGCAGATAGTTACTTGTGTAATAATTATTGTGCCACTGATACCCGAAGTGGGCCTTTGCCGTTAACAAAAAAAACCTCCACCTACATAAATCCGCACCGTCCCGACAAAGTCCTGACTTTACGTCTCTAAGATCTTAAAAGTTATAAGTTATGAGATTAACAATTACTTCATTTTAACAACAAAAAAATGTGATCGTGTTTACCTTATTGCTTATATTTTTATCTCGTAATACACGTATAAAAAACAAGATAGAATCCTGGAAAAACGTAAATAACAAACATATGAAGAATAATTTACATTTTCTTAGATTTGTTGAGCTATTATTGTTAGGCCCATTCTGAGAAATTTCCATCCGTGACTATACTCTTTCCATCTCTTTTGGATTATCTTTAAAAAAAAACCTTGGTAGAACGACGGTAAAAAATAGCCTTATGTTTTCCAAATTTTTAACTACTACTTTATAAAGTTTCATCTGATAGTGCTAACTTTAACTAATTCAGTTTAAGGTAATTAAGTTATATTTTTAGGTTAGTTTATTTAAAGAGCCAACATAATAAATATAGAAGTAAAAACATATAAAAAAATAGTTTGATAAAACAGTTTTAGTTTATATTTTCCGTATAAAATTCTCGAGATAAAATTCCACGATGAGGGTTACTAAAATAATTCTGACAGTTTTTTTTTTTCAGGTTAAAATTGACGCAGGACCCTCATCTTTTTGTGTGACATTTTTGCAACTAAATATTTAATACAGTGTTACAAAAATAATTCAAACAACAAAATAATCATTTGCTCAATTAATTGTTGGAGTAAATAAAACTGTTTTACGGCTTTTTAAATTTGTCGGGATTTCAAAATATTCCATTATTTACTTAAACCTTTGGGATTCAAACAAATAGAACTCGCTGCAAAAAAGTTTCGAACGTGTATTGGGTATCGATTGCAGGCTTTGTTAACCCCGATTGGTATGGAAACTGTCGTACTACTATTTAAATTTATACAGATTCAAAATAACATATTCTCACAACTGCAGTATCTGCATTCCTACTTCATCATCTTGGTGATAACCTTTTAAATTCAACCGATTTTAAATCTAAATAACAATCGCTTTATAACCTTGTACTAGCTTTCGCCCACACCTCCGTCGGCGTGGAATTAAAAAAAAATAAAAGCAAGTAGCCTATACGTCCTTTCAGACTGTCCTCTACATATATAACAAACTTCTTCGAGATTCATTCAGCCGTTTAAGCTACAACCTCGAACAAACATCCATCCATCTAAACTTTCGCATTTACAATATTAGAAAGATAAGATTGACTTCCATAGCATCGGTTTCCACAGTAAATAATTCAAACATTATTTTTGTAGGTGACAAATTTACGCCTTGACGCGTTACGTTCGTTAGAATTCCAATATTGGGAAACAGAGTGTTCAAAGCAAAAGTAAATGGAATCGAAAATTGTTTGATAAACAAACAAAGCGTTTCTCGTTCACTGACTGACAGTGACATATCTGGAGAGATTTAACAAGTCCCCTCGTATACGCTGCTATACGGCTTTGAAGTCAGCAGAATGTATTACACTTAGGGAAATAAGAACTCTCTTACTTCTTTGATGTACAATCTGTTAGCTATCGCTACCCACTTCTCACCTACATTATTAGATCCTATCGACAAGTACTTATTTTTGAAAGAAGAGTTATGAAGTGTTTGTTGTTAGGCGACAAGTTCCAGGCAGTAAAGTAAGGGTGCAATTTTATTAGTCGTTATCGCCCGTATGCTTAGGTTCGTATACGTTGGGCGATAGTTCTTATTTTCTCTTACCGTGCATTATACTCGTCAACTGGATCCCCGTACGATGCTTACTTTACCGCAAATAATTATTATCCTTAGCCCATATGCGGTTAACGACTCAATCGTCTAATGAAAATGCATTCTATACTTTACTCCTACACAGAAACAAATTCTGAAAAACTGATTGTTTTATTCTTAATCTTTTGATATTCCATGTGCCAGCATTACAATCACTTCACCCGTTAGACAATAATGGAATTAAGACAAATTTTACCTTACTATTATATATGTAAAAGTAGGGGATGTAATTTACAAGAACAATAGCACGAGACGCGCGGAGGTAAATTGACTTGTAAATTAATAATGGAAGAATTCCGGACTGCTCGCTCCGTCCAATCTTGAGGGCTATTTATTTAAGCTTCCGGAAAATAGAAAAAGTAATTCATTTGATGAAAACATTATAAATTCTAGTGCGCCGTACAATAAAGGTACAGGAGCCCTTGGAATAACCTTCCTTAGTCTACGTGTAACAATATAAAACTTACTTCTTACTAATATTATTAATGCGAAAGTTTTGATAGATGGATGGATGTTTGTTTTTGTTTGTAGCCTTAACGCCTAAACGGACCTAAATGAAATTTGGCATAACTGTAGAGCATAGTCTGGCAAAATACATAAACTGCTCACTTTTGATTTTTTAATTCCACGCAGACGCAATCGCGGAAGAAATCTAGTGAATAATAAAGTTGACTTATCACTTTGTTGCTCTATTTATCTGTAGCATAACTCTCGTCTTAATTGACTCAATTTGATTAGAGTTTGTTAAGATTTACAATTTGTTTTTGAGTTAAACCGGAATAACAACTCTTTTATTTATGGGACATTAATTAAAACGTTATTGTACCGAACTAAATAACTTTTACCGATTTTATTACGCGTGTAATATAATAGGCGTGGAGAAAAGTAATGTTGTTACAAACTGATCGGAAGTTTGTGAAACAGGCGTTCAAACTTGTACATTTTGCCGAACTCGCGCTGCATGTTCTTGTCCAACTTTCTCCAATATTATATTCGCATTCTTGACAAATCGTTTGCTTTATTAAAAACCTTGGAAATTAATATAAGAAATTCACAAAAGAAATTTTTACTAAAAGGAAGTAGTTTTTATTTTTATGGACCTCTTTGCAGACAGTATTAAAAAAAACTAAAAGCAGTTTGCCTATCTTACTAATATTATAAATGCGAAAGTTTGGATGGATGGATGGATGTTTGTTAGCGTTTGTAGCCTAAACGGCTGAACGGATCTCCAGGAAATTTGGCACAGGTTTAGAGCATAATCTGGAAGAACACATAGGCTTCTTTTTATCCCTGGAATAGTTACGGTTCCCGTGAGATTCATTAATTTAGTTTTTTAATGTTTACTCGATCATTCTGCAACGGTTCAACATATCTTATTGAAATTTGGCACAGATATAAAACAAAGTTTGGAGTACCCATGGGATAAGCTTCATCCCCGAAAAATGTCCGGTTCCCGAGGGATACGTAGGGATTTTTGTAATTTATATAGATTGTATGTTTTCTAATACCACGCGGACGAAGTCGCGGGCAACAGCTCGTATTTTAATAAATAATTTAAATGTTCCTAATGCAAAACGGAACTCTAATTTCGCGGAAGATCAGCGTTGGTACTTCAATAGGAGCATCCAGCATTTATCCAGCTGAGCGAGGGCCCAATCCGGTCAGCATTGCAACGCTAATTTAAAATATTCTTTTTTCTTTTTTTTTTTCATTTCATTAGTTATGTTTCTCATTTTTTGTGTTTAATATTTTTTTGTTCATAATTGTAGTGTTGACAAAGGATTAAACATTATTTTATTTATTTATTTATATTTATTTAATTTCAAAGCAAGGATTAATGCATTTGTAACTCTGTAAAATATTTTCACGGCTATTAAAAAGACGTGACAGAATTTGTAACGTCATTTTATAAAATTGTTAGATTTTCAACGCCATATTTAAACCACTAAAATACATTACCGGCGGTCAGGTCGGCCCGATAATTAACGAAGTTAGTACCGCACATCCAGAGAGCTTTTAACGTATTTACAAAGTAATCGCATGGATGCTATTTTTAAATTAATTTAAATGAACGAAAATTTTTCATAATAATTAACAAATATTTAAGAAAAACAGAAATGCCTACAAGCAAGTGTATAAGTATTAAGGCCGTAGAAAACCAGGATATTATCTATATTCAAAAAGTACACATTTAATTTAGCAATTATGAATTATTCAATCTATAACTGTAACCATCTTAAAAAAAACTATATTCGTCTCACAAAGTGACGCAAGACTATGAAAAAGTTGAACAAGTTATGCAGTAATGTCTTCCATTGCTCATTTAAATATGTCGGGATGTGGGATAAGAACATCGTGGTAACGACCACCCCTATATCTTGCTGAACTGATCCCGACAGCAAATAATAGCTCACATTACGTTCATAATGTTTTGTACTCACTACCGTACTTGTAAATTCGGTACTACTTTTAATTATTTTATAATTACACTAGCTATTTTTGAGTTCTAGACATTTTGATCAGTAAGGAGTAAATATTATTTGTTAAAAATAGTTTTTATGGTAAAACCACTACCGTTTTCAAACAACCGTCATACTTTATACTAATATTATAAATGCGAAAGTTTAGATAGATGGATGGATGTTTGTTAGAGTTTGTAGTCTAAACGGCTGAACGAATTTCCATTAAATTTGGTAGAGATGTAGAGGATAGTCTGGAAGAACTAATAGGCTACTCACTTTTGTTTTTTTAATTCGCGGGCCGCGGAGTCGCGGGCGAAAGCTAGCTTTCTTATAAAGCCTGGCGTTTATCAGATGTACTTTAAAATTGGCAGGTTTAAAGTATGTGAGAAATATTTTAACAAATTGATATTGAAAGAATAAAGTCATACAGAGATTCAGATTAAGAATTTTTCGATCCTTTCGTTATATTTTGTATTATTTGATCACTTGCATATTTATGGCAACGATAACGACAGCTCATTCATTTTAAATTTCTGAAGCCGACATTGAATAATGGTTGAACATTACACAAATTCTATTTGTACCACAAAATCCAAGGTAAAATCCCCAAATATGGTACGAATATTATTTGTAAGCACCGCAGATATTGTTAGCAATCTTACAGATCTTTTGGATGATAGATTTTTCGCTTCTTTCTTTTTACATTTTACTTTTTATTTTATTACCATATTTTATACTAATATATTAAAACTTACATTTACAATTTAACTAACTTACCGACCCATACTGTTAGGAATAAAATTAGTACCGTGCTATAGAATTGGCGCAACTCTAGATTATCGGTATAAACGTCACGTCCCTAGCTGACAGCTGTCAATGTCACTAGAAGTATGGATAGATTTGGCGCGCATCCTAAGTCTTGACGAGAAGTATTGCTCTGAGTTAAAAGCGACAGTATCAATTAAATAAGTTGTCTAATAATAATAACAAGTTATACTATATTCACAGCACGATATTGCTAAAACTTTATCAATGTGAACATGTTCAAATTTAATTAGCTAACAAGGTCCCGTCCCTTTATCTCCAAAGGTAATTAAAACAACGTGTAACGGAAACACAATAACAGATAAGAAATGAAGGCGACCTTTCTCTCAAGGGACGTTAATTATCAAAGCAGGAAAGATACATTTACCTTTAATAATACAGTACGTTGAAATATTAACAAATATTGCTTTAGTATAGGTGATAATACGTTATATTAAAATGGGTTCTACTTACTTTCTTATTTATATCTATACTATTATAATAAAGCGTAAACACACACTTCTTTGTTGCCTAAGATGTGAGCATTTACAACATATTTTTCAATAATACTTTTTTTAATAAAAAGCCATACACTTACGGCACGCTTTAGGCTATATATTTTCACGCCATTTAACTTAGGGGGTAAATATTTTGGATAAAAACCCTAATGTGGGAAAGAGACCATAAGTTGCTGCCAACATCAAGGAAACAAGATTACCAAGGTTTGTCATGGCATTGTCAGTTTGAAATTTGCTATTGATAATTTGACAAATGTAAACTGTAAAATAAAATTTTCATAATTAAATAGCTAGTTATAAATAAACCAGCACTTGGCCATGATTCCTTCTAAACTGAACTGAAAGGCGGTGTCGAAATTTTTCTTTTTGTAGAATTAAGAGTAGAGAAGTACAACAAGGTTCTTTTTTACCCATATTTCAGTTTCAAGGAGTGATTTGTGTGATGTGCTTCAATTACTCAACGTCTCGAGCAGAAATTTATTAAGACAAAAGATACGTCGTTATCAAGATTTCCTGCAAAAAATTGTGTCAACAAATTAATTTTATCGTTTCTTTTTTTATTACGTATACAAAAATGAAACTCCAAGAAATTTACGAAATAGCTTTGTCTCTACTATAAATTTACATACACTAATTTTGTTTCCATGTCTTGTATTAGTTCTTCTTCCAAAACAACGATAGTCTCTATTTTAGCATATGTGATTATTATAGGTATCTTGAACGGCCAGTAACAACAACTATAAAATTAAAGCGTAAAGTATGATGATCGCCGGCATGGGAGTGCATACAAAACAGGCTTAGAACAAAGCTTGTTACATCAGTTCAAGGAAGTGGAAAATTACGGGAACGATGAAAAGAGCTCGGTGCGATCCACTATTCGTCGTGAAACTGCGCTTCGTTTTCATTTAGCAACTTTGTCTACAGAGGGATATTAAATCGTTCACGCTTAATATAAATGATATTTCTCATGCAGATTGACATTTCGTGATAGGCAAATTAATTACTCTTCAATTAAAAATGGTAACAGGTTTTATCAAAGATTTCTTCAGGGATTGTAATGTCTATAACTTAAATAACACCAAAAATAATCGGGGAATAAAACAAGTAAATAAATTTATATTACATTTTAATGATGTAATTTTAAATATTCATTTAATAAATGAGTAAGCTACGTTACTTAAACATTAATCTAAATGTTCAAATAACATTTAATTTCACTTGCGTGGTACAAAGGTAATTTAATCCAAAGTTAATTTAGTATGAGTTGTAAGGTAGTTTAAACACGGGCTACGGGCGCTGATAAAGCTTACGAGAGAGCTTTAAGCGGACTGAAGCTGACGCTATTATCTAAGTTATGCTCCCATGTCGTTTTTCCGTAGATTATCATTGCCAAAAACTTGTGCGATAACTATAATATTGTACAATTATTTAATTTTATTTAGGCATGTAAAGTAACATTAAATTTAATATGAGATACATGCTTTAAATAACATTAGGTAATTTCAAACTTCAATCATTCTTCTTTTTACTTGCTTTCGCCCGCGACTCCGTCCGCGTGGAATTATAAAAAATGTAGCCTACATGTTTTTCCAGACTATTCTGTACGTCTATGCCAAATTACATCGAGATCCATTCAGCTGTTTAGGCTACAAACTCTAACAAACATCCATACATCTAAACTTTCGCATTTATAATATTAGTAAGATAATCTCGAAATAAATAATACGAGAGTAATTAAAAGATATATTATTATTATTTTTAGATAATAAAAATTTACAAAGTAATAAACAATAATTTAACTTAATGAAAATAATTCGAAATTAAAACATAAATTACATTTTTTTATCGGAGTTGTAGAGATTTTATTAATTAAGCTATTCCATCGTTACGTCATCATGTAGCTGCTAGTTAAGCACAATCTTTGGCGTGTTAAGTTCTTCTGCTTGCTTAAAGGCTTAATGGCAATCTGTAATTAATAATAACTTAAATCTTATTTTGCTTATTTAAATTGATGAAAACATCACATGGAAATTAAAAGTGATTATTTAGCTTTTACAAATCATACGTATCGAGCACACACTTCTTTGTTGCCTAAGATGTCGGCAATCGCAGCATATTTTTGAATAACTCTTCTTTTAATAAAAAGCCCTACACTTCCGTTACGCTTTAGGCTATGTATTTTCACGTCATTTAACTTAAGGCTAAATATTTTGTATAAAAACCCTAACATCGGAAAGAGACCATAAGTTGCTGCCAACATCAAGAAATCAAGGTTGCCATGGTTTGACATCATGTCATGTCATTTTGACATTTGCAATTGATAATTTGACAAATGTAAACAATAAAATGATGTTTTTATAATTTTATGCAGATGAAGTCGCATGGGAACATCTAGTGTATATATAAAATTGTAGTCAAACAGTTCTTTTAAGTAATACTTGCCTTATGCTTATGATGCTGCTGGCGCGGGAGTAGCAGGCGTTGATTCACCCTCCTAACACAAAATAAATATGTCATACAACATACCTATGATAGATATGATACAGATATTTTTAATTAATTTCAGAAACAAAGGCCAATCGGCTCTACCCCAATAAGGAAAGAAAACGAATCGAATAACTTGTCGCATTTTATAATATGTCAAACTGTTAGGGCCTTAGATAGGATATTTCTACCTTTTAACTTTGATCATCTGCACGATTTCTCTATACTTACCAGACTTAAAGAGAGTATTGTTTTTTGTACTTAATTATTACATCTAGGGTTGCCCACCATAGAATTTTTTTTCGATAATCCTAATATTGTTTTAGGAAGTTATAGATACAATTTCTGTTATTTTCTATGTCCTTGTATTTCTTCGGTTGTTAAATCGTTAGTGAAATCTTCGCATTAATAATATGTTTGTAGAGGACATCTATTCTGTCTCATATCTTCTTATTCTTTCGTAATTATAAAAATAATTACTAACCTTTCACTGCAGTTTTCACTAGTTTCTTTTACTAAACTTTATACTTCCTTAAAGATGGGAAATGTAAATAAAAAATAATAGTATCAAATATGTAAAAATACATTTCAAATGTGATCATGCATTAACACATTGAGGATTTTCATCTTATTAAATTGTAAAGGTTCAAATAATAATTCTATAAGGGATTCAAAGGAAATAGGTACGAAGGTAACAAAATGACGTCACAACCACGTATAAATATATTAAAGAAAATTAATTTTTATTAAACGTATTATTAACTTACAAAAATTTATTTAAAATAAATAAATAATTATAAAGGTTTAGACATTTATGAAATTGTATTGTGGTCAGACGATATACATATGGATAATGGAGGAATTTGCCGTTGGCTGATCGAGGCAATAAAAAGGTCTGACAGAGCCGTACTCAGGAATAGGTATATCACATTCTAAGTTCTACGGCTTGTGGTCAACTGATACAATAGGTTCACAATATAGTTTTTTTTGGTGGTGGGGGTTTAACACTTCATGCCTCAACCTCTTCTTCTTTTACCTTCTGGTCTCCCGGCTTGCCCTTGGACCAGTCTGGCTTTTTCTGTAGGAAAAGATAAATATTACTTCCAAGCTTTAGTTAAATTGAAGTCTCCCATTGGCTAAAAAAGAAACAATATCGTGTTTGCATGTTGGCAGTACTGCGAATACTGTTATGCTTCTTTTCTTTCCAATGATAGAGCAACCACTAGTAAGTTTCATCTAATAAACTATCAATATATTGGCAAATAAAATAACCAATTTAATTAAGTATTATTACCAAAAGCATAATCGGAAACAAATTTGTATCTTTAACCACTTCTTTGTTATATTATTTGCCACTAAAATTTAAATCTAAAAACTGAAAATTACACTTCTGCACGCTATGCTAAAAGTATTTCTCATATGTTTACCAAGTAGCATAGTGCACGAATTGTAACTTAAACACAAGTCATTTCTATAAGCGGTGCACACACACCTCGAAGCAGTTTTTGTACAGATGTCTAAACCTTAGCTAGAGAAGCGAAGTCTGGTGCTAATCTAAATGCTATTCAACAAAATGGATACTAACATTTTATCTAGTTTCTACATGTATTACAAAATATTGATACTTGATATTTATCTTCATGTTGCTAGATAAAATGTTATAAAAAGACGAAATATTTACAAGGATGCTAATGCCCTAGCTTTCCTTTTCGAGGATGTAAAACAAAAGATGGAAAAAATTTCAAACAATGATCTACTCTCTGTAGATAAAGACGGAAAATAGATGGTGCTATCGAAAGAAAATACACGGTCTGTAGGTAGATCTATTTTTGTACACTAATCCAGCGCCAATGGTAAACTATGTGCGGTACACCATTCTATCAATGGTTCGATGCCAAACTGTGCTAAGAATTTGGAACATGCCAGTATAAACTATTCGAAAACCGTGGCTAATTTATCTTTCAACGGCTCCTATATTTACCTTGCCCGCCCCGGCAGCCTGCGGAATAGCGCATCAAAATAAAACATCTCAAATATAAATCTAATATACATCTTAATAATTAAAACAAAGAAATTTGGAAAAGTTGACTACGTAAAACTTTGAAGATAAAATCTCTGAACCTTCAGCAGAACCTGTTCAATTATTAAGTCAATTGGACAGTTAAAAAGGTACATTGGATTGTGATAGAATTGGCTTACGCCTTTAGTGTGGTATTGTTAGTCACAATGTGAATTAAATACATCTGTGTAACCCTCCTTAAAGCCCAATAGGATGTGCGAAGCTCAATGGGAAAATAATTCAAAAATAAAATAAATCCGATCCTCTAAATACCACAAATATGCTTCAGGATGGGGTAAAATGTTAACATTTAATGTTTTCGAATGCAATCAACATACATATAACTTAGGTAATCGTAAGCAACATTCAATCCCTGAAGAAACTGGTTCTCACCTCGTTATACTTGTTTGGGTAACTTAGGTAATTTTTAAAGAATTAATAAAAATTATAAATAAATTTATTTTATAATGTACGGATAAGTTATAAGTAAGACATCACAACATTGAGTGGTCACGAAGGAAACGTTTTTTTTTATATAATTGTTTGTGATCGGTTACTTCTTGCCGATTGCCCAATCAGCCTTCTCCGCTTTCTTAGCCTGTTGAAATACGAGCAAAGAAGACATGTATTCCTTCATTTTTTATGCAGCGCATGATAGAGATTAGATATACTTGTTTTTCTTTTGCTTTACTTTTCAAACAACCATTACAGCAAATTCATGTAAAGTATTCTAACACATAACGTATTTTTATAGAACGGAATTCAAAATTTTGTGTCAGATATACAAACCCAATGATCACAATAATTTCATTAACTAAAATTTAATTTATGTGTATTTTAATCCTGATTTAAAAACTTATTAAATCAAGGGACGTGAGCTTACCTCTTTGTCTTCTTCTTCAAGGGTGAATTCCTTCTTTTTGACAACCTTCAGTTGGTTACGGAAGTTGAATTCAGCTGCCTTCTTCTGAAGCTTAGCGAATTTGTTTTCGTATTTGGACACCTTCTTGAGTGTAGGTTTGACGCTAGAAGTAACAAAGTATGTCAGTAAAGACGTATTGTGGGACTATTTATCAGGCCCTATAAGCAAAAATGTCACTAGAAATAGCTATTTGGTTCAAATAATGCCTCATTTTCAAGTGCAATTTCTGACAGGACCAACCGTGATGTTACTACTACTTCTAGCTTATCACCATATGAGACTGTGTTTTTTTAGAAAATACATTTTGATCTAATATTATTATTTACTAGCTATCGCTCGCGACTCCAACTAAAAAATTAGAAAACAAAAGCAAGTAGCCTATGTGTTCTTCCAGACTTCTACATTTATGCCAAATTTCATCGAGATCCGTTCAGCTGTGTAGGATACAAACTTTAACAAAAATCCATTTATCCATCCATCTAAACTTTCGCATTTATAATACTAGTAAGATTTTGAGATCATTTCACGTAAAAAGGCAGCACCACAAAGTTTTCATGTGAATAGTGAAAATATGGAATACTTACAATTTGCCTCTGAGGTCGTTGACTTGAGAGTTCAGGTCGGCAATCTGGTAATATAAATTACGTTTAATATCAATGATATAGATGTTTTTTAAAAATGGAGAATTTGAGAAGAAATGTGTAATGGCGTAAAAGAAAAGAAATAACAAAGAACAAATGATCAAGGAACAAAGCTAATCTAATACATCGAATGGAACTAATAATTTTAATGTAACTTTTGACAAAATTTACACAAAAGATATTAATAATTACAATTATTGAATCTAAACGAATGTGGAAATATTAAAAACATCGATGAATCAGACTTTTTTTACAAATTATAAAAGAATAGGAAATAGACTAAAAAAGTCAATAAGTACATGCAATTAATGAAAAATGCCAAAGTTTTAAAAACATTTAAAGCTGCGAAATCATTAAAAGCACATAGAGAGTACACATAATTAGAAGTAAGAGTTAAAAAAATCATCATCAAAATAGTGATTAATTTATAAAAGAAAAGAATAAAAAGGTAAAGAACTGAGAAAAGATTAGGCGGTGTTATTTGCGAGTTGAAATACAGTTTAAAAGATATAAGACCATTTGAGATTGAAAGACATCAAGTACATACGAGAATAGATCCCACGTCCTAGACTATTTGTGACATTGTTTGTGCTCTTCTCCTAAATATTTTACATTTATGTAATCACTACTTAAATGACATTGTGTACCACTTATACGTGCAGACTAACTACTCATGTGTCGGTTGCTGGTCGTCTGCAGCACCTGGACATTCGTGAAGTCCAATCACAATAAGTGCATTATAATTTACATGTGCATTATTAACACTAGCGCCGACAAAATTTTACCTCTTTATTACTGGAATATTTTACTCACAGATATCGAATGTAAAATTATCTGCTACAATTACAATCTTTTGTATCTCAATTGATGTATTCAAATTTTTCAACTTCCAGTTATCCAAGGTAATATATTGTGCGCTGAATCGATGTGCGAACTCCCATATGAACGCATCGTTTACGCAATATTATTACGCGTATGTGATGGGTATGTCCCAAATTGTGTATCAGAGTGACGGTGCAAAATCGATCATAAATGATATTGAATGTGTTGATAATGTAATGTGTTTGGGTACATTTGGGCATTCTGTGTTCACGCTCCGTCCAAGCCGGCACACTAGCGCCACCGCCTGGACTTTAGGGAAAGGATCGGGCAACATCGATCAGAGCATGGCACTTTTTATACACTACAAATAACACAGGTGGTAATATTAAAGGGTTTCGGAATATATCTAGTAATCGAATACGCAAACAGACCGCGTGTCAATCAACGGATTATACAAATATGAGATTTGGAACATGAAGTTTCACGTTTACTGCACTTGCGTGTGCTAATTATAGGAACTCTTCTACCGTTGCAATTGTTTTAACGGTACTGCTTAATGTCATTAAAAGAGAAAATTCAGTAAGGCCATAATAAAATCACACACAAAGCGTTACACGCTCAAACGCAGCGATGGTCGGTTTCCGTATTTTTTCTTCACACTTGGATATTAAAGTGCCATACTATTTTATGGGGCATTAATGGGATAATTGGAGCTAAGTTTGTTATGAAAATCATGCAACAGTTTTGTTAAAATAAGACTATCTAGTTGTAAATATAAGAAGAAGCTATCGGATCCTAAGCTAGAAACAACAACGATACAAATGACGACGACAGATAATAATTGATGAAATGGCGGAACATGTCAATGAACGAGATGTTTCTCATGTTACGCGAGCATGCAACGAGGCCGCGGTATGGCGAAGGCGCCTCGGCAGTGAATGCAGTGTTACTGTTTCCCTCAAGGCAGTTATTTTAGTTAGAGTAAGTTAATCGTGTAAGTTACATGTTGATAGAGAAGCGGCCAGCGCATCTCCGGCGCCGTGGCCGGTCGAGATCGATTTTGCACCGCGCGCGACACTCGCGGCCTACGACACGCACACACCTAGTCTACAAGTACAGCCAGTACCACCGGTCCGCGCCTACGCATTATTTACAGGTCAGACAACAACCGGATGCTTGTGAAGCACTATCAATGTACCAACACGAGCTGTGACACGCGCACGTTTGTTACGGTATCGATGAGCGTGATATTCACAATGGTATAAATCGGTCAATACCTCATAATCTCTTTTCCTGACTTCGTGTTCCAAATCCCACTTCTGGCCCTCACACAAATACATGCGGTCATAATACTCCTGTATTATATTCTTGAGCATTTCTATAGAAAAAGGAAAGACAGATTATTGAGCCGGCAGAATGGTCATGAACATTTGTGTGAGTGTCCTGTCTACGTCAGTCGGCAGAGCGACGTGTGCATGTGTGCGGTGAGCCGAACCACTATCGTAACATCGTAGCAACTAGCTCAGAATAAAAATAATTCCACGTCATATGCATTCCTAATCCTAATTTGCTGTTTACCTCCATTTTCTTAATTTCGCTACCTCGTTCTAGTTCATATTTATCTCCCTCAAGCTCGTATATTCTTTGCCAGTACATTTGACATATCGTCTGCAGTTCCGCTAAAGAAAAACAATATGAAATTTAGGTAAAGTGAAACATCGGTACAAAGTATGCCGCCTCAAACATCTGTGGGGGCCACGCCAACACGAACTGGATAACACGACATCGGGTCTGTGGGACACAAGCGGAAGCGAAGCTACATGATGACATCTAGGTGGGACCCATATTATTGAAAAACTCGATGACATTATCTACAAATATTTTAGCTCCGGTTTTGGAATAAACGGGACGTTGTTATTGATATGATTCGAAAACTAATATTTATTAATTAAACATGTTATCCACATTAGTTAAGGTTTTAAGGTATTTATATTTTCAAGTCCGTTGTGTGAATGAGTCGGCAGAGAAAACAAAATCGTGTTCTAGTCACAGAGTCGGCATGAACTACGCAAACGTAGCGTAATATGTGAATTGCTTAGCGCCCAAACCAGGTCAGACCTCGAGCTCTCTGCGCGCCACTTCCATCTCGTGATCGTACTTCTCCTCCTCGAGCTTGGCGATACGCTGATGGTAGCCGGTTATGATGCTCGTGAGAGCGGCTACAACATCAACACACGTTACTCCCGTCCTGCCACTACCTACCACCTCCCACCTCCTACCTCACACCTCCCTCACAGCCGGCGACGGCTCGCCACGCAAAAGCACTATGGTATATATGATATGTAGGTCTCAGGTGGAAATTAATAAAATATACTTAAAGAAGGAAATAGGTAAGTATTTGCAATATTAACGACTTCACATACAGCTTAGAAGAATGGATAGAATTAGAAGGTAGAAAAGTCCGCAACTTTTAGATTCCAGCGGCACCACACTCCAGACTGCGTTATCCGGTGTTATAGAGACGCGATAGAGACAAGACGGCACTTTGGCAGGTCAAAGAGTTAAGTGAAAGTAAGAATTTGTAAGTTTTGTGAGTTCGTCAAAAGAGAGTGCTGGTAGCAGCTCATTCGGCTACCTCCATGTCTTTCCGTTTAACGATGTATTCCAGATCGAACTTTTCATCTTCAAGTTTGCCGATGCGGGTGTGGTATTCTTTGCAAACCCTCGAAATAGCATCTATAATGCGATATACATAAAGGTTAAGTAATACAGCGATGACAACCGCAGTTTTGCTAATTGCCACTTTGTACGTTGTAAGTGTACCTTTGGGTTGTCCGAGTATTGCTTAAAATCTAGAAACATGTAATAATTTAAAGTGTAAAAATATTCTAAACAATCGAATTGATGAAAGTGTCGTAAGCGGGTATACCTTCGTTAGCGTCATCGATGTTCTTGGGTCTGCCGCACCTCTCCTCGATGATGCGCCTCCTCTCCGCAGCTTTGCGTTCCTGTTCTTTCTTCAACTCTTCAGCGGCTTTTTTACGCAGCAACAACTGTTAGTACAACAATTTAAATTGAATTTTCTGTTAACATTACCTCAACATATAATGTGCAAAAATATTACTCACCCTAAGCTTCTTCTTCCTCTCAGGTGTCATGAAACCTTTCTTGGCCTTTTTGGCCTTGGAGGCTTCCTCCATGCGCTTGCGCACCTCAGCGCGCTTGCGGTCGATCTCGGCCTGTTTGGCCTTCTTCGCCTGAACATATGGGACTTAAAGCTAGTATAAAAGGTTTAATAAAAATACGCGTGATGCTATGTGTGTGTTTCCCTGTTAATACAAGTATGCATCTTTAATGAACATAGTAAAATAAAGATTTAATACAAGAGGTTCACACACATATAACCACAAAATAATGAGCTGACTACTAAATTTGTTAGCTATACTACTATATTATAATAAAAATAATAACATACAAGTTATCTAGTTTATAACTAACTATTTTTACTACTATTATTAAAAAGAATTAAAAAATCTAAGGTATTCTTTTATCTTCTTTACCTCCTCGAGACGCTTTTTCTGAAAAAAAAAGAAAATAAATTAGTTCACAGTCTAGAGGCTTAAATATAGTAACTTTTGTTATTGAAATTGTGAAACAGATAGTTTTAAAACAAGTAACAAAGTGTTCAACAAAGTGGAGTAGAACAAATGTATAAAACAAAGTGTAAGAAACAATTTTGTTATAAAAGACCTTAAAAAATAAATGATTATTGTTTGTGAGTTTTGTGCATCTGTGATATTTTGTGCAGTTGAGAATTGCTTAGATTTGCTCAGAAAGTCCCCAAAATAATTATTTTAAATCAAAAGTAACTTCGAACCCAGAACATTATGTAGAGCAAATTTAAACAAATTTGTAGATAATTAGTGCTTGTTTTGCGATATTTTTCTATGATTCGATTGTTGTTATTCATTTGTAATTCACAACAAATTATTTTATTAATCATTGCAGTAGAAAGCTCAGTGAGAACATAAAACAGTCTTTCGTTTGAAAGACCGAGATATTGCATACCAATAACTTACAAATTTTTAAAAAAATATTTATAGTCAGCTGTAACAAAAATTTCACGTAAAATGGAACATGTATCTTTTTCAATACAGCATAAATTGTATTACCAATTTGATAAAAAATAAAATTTTATATTGTATCTCAATTGCATTCAAAACTAAACGATTTTTATTGTATTGGTAGAGTACGTGAAAGTGTACTTTGTAATATTTTTCTGTTTGGTATATTTTGTAAGTGTATTAGTAATTGTTAGTTATTTACCTTAGCCTCAAGGAGACATAATTATTAATACTGTTGTGTGGCAGATTTCAAGATTGTTCGCAGAAACGAAGACCGAAGATCCGTACGGTTGACGTTGTGAAGTTCAATGAAACAGAATAATTAAGAAAACATTTGATTAGAAAAAATAACAATTGAACACCATCCAAAATTAAGTAACCATTTCCATTAAATTAAAAATTTCTTTGTTTTTTAATGCAATTTTACACTTATTTTTTATACTTGCAACATGTTTTGTTTTGTTCATGTAAATGTGTTTAATTCATATTTTTAAATCTTTCTTACCACAGATGTGCAACATACTTTTGCAACTTAAATAAGCTTTTCATAAAGTACCATTTTTAATAATTCTTATTCATTAAACAATACTAGTATAATTTAAAGATTGGTTATTTAGTAACACCTTACCTCACTTCATCATCCGCCATTTTGTATGTGTTGGTTCAGGAGTCCTGAAACAAAAACGGGTTATAAAATAATTTGTTTACATATGTAAGCCTTTAAATGATTATTATTATTAAATATTGAGTTACATTGTTCAATTGAGTTTAATAAATATCAATGATTTTGATTTTTTTTACTCATTACTGATTTAGACCAATAAACCTACTTAATAGGCTTCGAGTCTATACATAGATCTTATATTATTTCAAGGTCAAGTGAAATAAGACAAGTCTAGCCAACATACATAGACATCAAACTTAATGCCGTTTTACAAAATGTAATTTTGCAAAAAAAAATAGAAAACTCCGAGAAAACTATTTCATCGCAAAACAAAAAATATCACTACATTTTATAAAAATCCGGATTTTCTATATAAAAGCCTTTTTATCGTATAAAATAAAATGAAAATGATTGAGGAACACCAATATCACTTCAAGGATACATAAAAGTTACGTATTTGGCGAACATCGGCCGACATGAGTGATACATGAAACGTTTTGGCTCCGCTCCAAGTCGCTATCGCGGTGTGAAGTAACTGACATTTGATACCATGAATGTCATTATATTATCTCCTCAAATACTTCCCTTGCATGCTTTATTATCCCCGAAGGAAGAATAAATATTTTATTTAACAATTCAATATACATAATTATATATTATGGAAACTCCATTCCTTTTCCAACTACTATTTTCTGTTAACCAATAAGAATTAGTACACAAATGTGTTTTGTTTTTAAATCAAGGCTTTGTAAATGCCATTGCCAAGTATTGATATCGATGTGCTAATGACCTTGCTAAATAAAATAATGGCATAAAAATTGCAACTCTAGCATCCGCTATTTCATTCTGCGATTAGATTCGGGTTTGTTCGGGTATGTTCGCGGGTATTCGGGCGCGCGCCTGAAATAGTTCCGTTCAGCCGGCGAACCTAATTTGGTCGCATGGGCGGCCTGCTTCGGTTACATTGAGTTACATCTTCTTCGACTATGACGCAAGACACACGCTTCCAAGAAATTTTACTCTAATAATTTTAATTAATAAGAGTTTTAATTTAATTTTATATAATAAAATATCAAATATAAATCGAAATATATGATTCATTTATTTTGCTTTTTATTTGATAAGCGGTGCAAGGACAATTACAAAACAAGTTAACATTAATGAGTAACCACTCTGGTGATAGGTAGAAAAGAAAATCGGTTTTGATACCGAATAACTTTAGACCGTGACGTTTTAACGCGAAACCGTTAACCGTTTATCTTTTAACATCACTACTTTACGTAAGTTTAAGTTAGGGAGAACACAGTCACACACGTGATTAGATCTTCTTATTCTTGCACCAGAAACGTGCATCACTTCACTGAACAATTAATCACTTGGCAATCCTCATATTATTATTACTTTTTAGTTAGTAGAAAATATATATCACCACTCACCTACGGCAAGAAAAAGAGGATGGCCCTACAAGATGGTTCAGCCAACACGAGCCACAGTTGCTGACTGGCGCTGGGCGGGCGGCAAGGCGCGGCGGGCAACGCGTGGGCGCATCCCCCCGCGCACACCCCCGCAAGCCCGCCCTGCGCCCGCGCACACCCGGCTGCCCCGCATTCGCGCAGACATTTTTAGAGCAGTGTCGTTTTGACACCGACACCGAAATATCACAAGATCCAAGCTCCAGTTTTAAGCTCGGCTCTATCGTAAATTTGTAGTTCGCGCCCGCTATGCGCACGCCGCATACGTAATATCACATACCATGCAGTACGCCAACTAATTAGCACCATACCATATTACAATTACTCTATGTTATTAAAACCTACATTATAATGATTTTCAATAAAACACCTTATTTGTAATCTTCCACGGGACAACCTTGCCAATAAATCTAAAAGTATGTAATTTCTATTATAATTATGAATAAACTTTTCTCAATATCGAGGTTTAAATTCTATTTAAACAAGAAAAGTAGACGTAAGATAATCCCCTTGGAGTAAATAGTTTAATTCCTTAAAAAGTAAATATAATAAATCCTTATTTAAAAGTAAAGGATAACTTATAACATAAAAAAGAACAAGCATTATACATCCCGAGGCATCTCCGAACGTCCTAAAGCCTCGCTTACGAGAGCCTAATAAAGCTATAAATCAATCTGTTTCCTGTTATTTATAGCTTATTATTTACATATTTCAGCAAAACTGTGATCAGAATAAACGTTGATATAATTATTTTACAACCTCAATATAACTCTGTTATTTCTCAGTCAAATAATAGCTCATTGTAAATACAAAGACTTTTCAATGAAATAAAGTAAATATTTCATCTCACAAAGGTACACCTAATCTCGTTAGCAAATACTCTACAAAAGCCGTAAACAACCGACAGTCGGACTGCAAATAAACACACGTATTCGCATTTCGAAATCGATAGGGTTAGTACTTTTGCTAACAAAGGGAATCCTGCATGTAATTAGAAATGGAAACGAACAGTTGGATCTATTACGATTTGCATGATAGTTGCGAGAACTTCGTAACGTCATCGACATAATTTGTATGAAATTTTTGATGCGGTCCAAAACTCTATTAAGTAAAAACGAAAAATGTTCTCGATGTTACGAAAATGTTCTCACGAATATTCGTGATAAGCTCCCTGAGGTACACCCGAGGGAATGCATCAGCTCATTTCCCAATTGTCTATTCAGTGCACGTACACTAGATAACGCTCCATTAAACAGAGAAAATTGTGCAAATCTCATATGCATTTACACATCTGGTATTCGGCTTAAATAAACTTAATTCTATTGCCGGCGGCTATCTCCGCTCACAGTCTAGTCTGCAAACTAGACAATGTTCACTTCTTATTTGTATTAATTTATTCAGCTAAGTTTTATTCAAACGAACATTAAATTGAAATATTAAAAGTATATTAGAAAATGTAAGTTCAGGGAATAACAGTAACACTGAGGGCTTATCCTGAATATTCGTGAGAAAGTAAAGGTAACAATCGACAAAAATTGTATTTGAGCAGGCGTTAAACAGAGCAACATATCTCATGTAATTTTGTCGATGATTACAAAACCGTTCTCGCAACTTTATCGCAATTATTTGTGATAAATCCACAGAACATTATGGGATAGTTAAAGATAATCAGCTAGGTATATGGAACATGTTAAAAATAACATCGTCGAGTGAAAGAATGATGTGTTTTTTTTACCGGCGTCGGCCATGTTGGTTATTCTCAGTGATGACTTCCTCTTTCAAAGATTTCTTTTAAGATACACGTTTTTGCATAAAACTATCCTAAAATATATAACTTACACTAAAATATAGTAATAAAAAAGAAAAAATACTTCTTATTTTTGGAACAAACGCCTTTAAATTTTGATGTAATGCAGAAATCAAGGAAAAATTTATCTAAGTTTATCTAAACTGAAATTTTCTGGGAACACAACTACAGTAAAAAAATTTTCTTTGCCGAAAATCTGAATTAATTTATACTACATAAAGGTTTTCTTAATTAAACAAACAAAACCTTAGACCAAAGCTTTGTCTTTTATTTGTAAAGCGCGGGGATAATAATCCGCCAGTGTAGTTTAGTGTAGTTTGTGTAGGAATTCTTTGCAACGTAAATAACACCAATATACGCTACAATAATAATACGTGCTGTTTAGTAAGAAATAAACGTACGTACAGTTAATCTTACTAATATTATAAATGCGAAAGTTTAGATGGATGGATGGATGGATGGATGGATGTTTGTTAGCGTTTGTAGCCTAAACGGCTGAACGGATCTCCATGAAATTTGGCACAGGTTTAGAGCATAGTCTAGAAGAACACATAGGCTACTTTTTATCCCTGGAATAGTTACGGTTCCCGTGGGATTCATTAATTTAGTTTTTTAATGTTTACTCGATCATTCTGCAACGGTTCAACATATCTTACTGAAATTTGGCACAGATATAAAACAAAGTCTGGAGTACACATGGGATAAGCTTCGTCCCCGAGAAATATCCGGTTCCCAAGGGATAGTTCGTATGTTTTCTAATACCACGCGGACGAAGTCGCGGGCAACAGCTCGTACTATATAAATAAGTTATTATTAATATTGTTAACTAGAACCATAATAATTTCTTTTAATTAAAATCAGTTTCCATTAAACGTAATTGGGTTGGAGATATCATCTAAGCCTCTTGATACAATGAAAGATTTCCTAAAATAATTACAATTATAAGATAAGCTTTTAAGACTTTTACTTGTAATCTTTAAGATTTTAGATAAAAGACACAATCAAAGTTATTTTTTAATCTGTAACATGTTTTTATACTGTGATTATATTACACTAGTTGTTGCTCACGACATCGTCTGCTGGAAATAATAAAAATGTAGCCTAAGTCACTCAACGATATCGTTGGTTTTTAACGATAAAAGAATTTTTTGTAGTGCAGTAATTTTTTTGAATTATTTCAATATATATAAATATACAATTTTTTATCTAATATTAGCATACACAAATATAATACAAACCGAAGAGGAAAAATTAAACACATTTAGGATAATTCCCATAAGTTATTTAGAAAAATAAATAGCAATAATGGAGACAAGATAAGAATAGTTATTGCAGGTCAAATGGTTCCATTAATACTCCCCACGTAATGTCTCCTTTCCGTAGACCCGCAGGGACTATAAAGTGCTCTTTTCCCGCTAAACATAACATTTACTTATTCGATTACAATTGTATGTCTTTATTTACAAACTCTACTTGGATTTCACCATTCCTAGCCCTCGCATATAATTATTTTTCTTTCTGCTCGATTCCCTTAATTAGTAGCGTGATGTTAAATACACTATAATCTCCCTAAATTAGTACGCTTTACATCTTTTTTTTTTATATAATATAAGATGGCCACTTTAATCCACCGAAATGGAAAGCGACCGCTGTCCATAAACATCCGCTATTGCAGATGCGTTGTCTGCCCATAATTGACGGAGGAGGAGACGCACATAAAGAGGACATTTCCCCTTCCTGTGCGTCTCCTCCACCGTCAAATCCACTTTTCCTGAACGCGGAATTGCTTCCACTTCATGCTTGTTTTTATTTTTGGTCGTGGTATTAAACCGGGCGAACCGGCCCATTCGTGCGAAGATGTTAAAGCGGGCTTTACCACTGTTCAATTTATAAATAAATTCAATTTGTAATTCCTGAGAATTAGCACATTCAAGTGAATTCTTCAGAGCAAATTATTAAGGTAATCGAAATTGCAAAATCAATAGGTAATTACAGTATATAAGCTACTATGGTAGATTCCCGCTTGATTTTTGTTAACGATACGTTATATCTCCGTAACATATAAGAATTTCTTAAGGAACGCTCAAAAAGCAATTTCATTTTCCGTCTTCAAAGTGAATTCTTTGATCGCGTCTGAATGATTCCCCTCCTTTACCAAATTACCGATTGGTACTAGTTCTAGATCAGAACAATTTAAATGGAATTGAATTTTCCAATATTTCTAGAAAGAATCATTTTGTATTAAACATTATGAACTAGCTGTCGCCCGCGACTCCGTTCGCGTGATAAAAAAAAAAACAAAAGTAGCCTATGTGTTCTTCCAGTCTATCCTCTACATGTATACCAAATTTTATTAAAAAACGTTCAGCCGTTTTGGCTACAAACTCTAACAAACATCCATCCATCCATCTAAACTTTCTGATTTATAACATTAGTATGATATGGAGATCATTTTGTTTTTGCACTTGAAAATATTATCTGACATTTCAGTCATGCGCTGAAGTGAATTTTATTTCTGCTTACAAAAATATAAATACGACAGTTAATATTTTTATGTACACATGTTTTATATTTATCTTTCATACGCAGACCGATATCTTTGGCGTTTTCCAGATGACAAACTACGTCCTCGCTCGATTTAGTCTTATTTCGCTGATAAAACTATATTTCACCAACATAAGTCTCTGAGTGACACTGTTACTTAGAGGTTATGTGCTTGATTGCTGCTCCTGGGTTCGGTTTATTTTGAATTTAAATGAGAAAATTGCAAATATTTAATAACATTTCATTTGTTCCAATCTTTTCTTCTTTGATTGGTGGTTCTTTGTTTTTTTTTATAGATTTCTTTTCTTTCATTCCTGCTGCTTTATTCCTTTGCAGCAACCTTGTTGCCTTTATATTTAACATTATTTCTTTTTAAATCTCTACTCATATGCTTTACTTTTTTACTTATTATTCTTATATTTCTTTAATACATTTTTTGAATTTTTAATCTTGCGTTGACAGGACCAATATCATGCTTACATTGGAATACGCGAAACATATTTATATTAAATTTTTAAAATAGCTGACAAAAGCTAATAAGGATATAAAAAAGAAAACGTCTAGCATAATATCCGGTCATCGGCCGAAAAATAGATATAAAAGTGATCCTTGAAACCCGAAGCGAGCAATAAACGTCGTGAAAATTTCTTTGAAACGTGAATTTCCAAAGGGAATTCGGAATATTCGCTCGATGATTTGGTTTACGACCGCAGTTACCTATCGTAATTGTTTTACTTCAATCATAAATTGGTTTAAGTACAAATAAATCGGCAACTCCGAATTGAAGATGTTTCCTTTAATATTCAAAAGTTAAATTTTTGTTTGTATTGTCATTTTATAAAATAGGATTTTACTTATTGCTTCGAAACCTCGTGAAACCGAGTGTAAAAAAAATATAAACTTGCAGCAAATCATAAGCCCCTCGTATAACGTACTTTACATTTCACTATTTAATTTTAGTTACATACGTCAATTACTTTTTATATTACACCTCTTTTTCTGTAATTAGGATTTTTCTCTTGAGGCCTCATTTTCATAAACAATAGTCTTTTCATTTTAAATAGTGCGGGCACAAAACAACAGATGTCGCCAGTTGTTTAAACAATACATCATTAACGCTGCTAATGAGCCGAGCATAGATCACAACAAAAGATAATCCCGTTCACAGATTCCAGCGACCCCCGAATTGTATGCTTTATCTTTTAATTAATCTGGTAATTTGTATCTGTTAGAGTCAAAATTGCTTAAATGTGACTATAAATTGGAATTCAATATGTAAGTTTACTTTATGTTCCAACTTGGCATACAAACATACGAAATAATATGAATGTTGTGTCAAAACTCTTGGAGGTTGTCAGAAATTGTCGTGGTAAACCCATGAACTGTATCATAATAGACTATTATACTTTAAGTTGTGCTTTCACCAAAGAATTTCGAAAAGTGGCATCTTTTGAGGAAAGAGATAAAATTCTATTTCTTACATTATCATTATTTGAAGTTCAAATTCCGACCTACCTATAAAATTTATTAAAGCTCCATCTAGACGCATGAACGTAAACTAAGCTTGGTTACATTCGTTGTTCAAACTAGCGACATCTATCTTGGGTTGCTTATACTAGAGTTAATAGGAAAATATTCACATGACTAACATAATCATAGTTAATCATAGTCATAGTTAACCTGTCCAATGTGCAATATGCTCTTCAACTTTGCTAAATCTTAATTCACTAAACTTAATACTAGAATCCACTAGTTAAAAACTATACATAAAAAATTGACGTAAGTGCTTAGGTTTACCAAAAGATGACGCTATTACAAAATGAGAAAGTTTGTAAAACAAAACAAAGGCTACAGATCTACTACAGATAAAGTAAGCATAATGTTTTTAAACGTTTTTGATATAATCAAATCTAAACTGACTTAGTTTACCCATTTATGATAACTACAAACCTAATAATCGCTAATCTTGACTTCAAGCTATCGCTTAGCAATAAATAAAAATTTCATTAAGACCATAAGCCTTAGGCTTAGAGATTGATTACATAAATATTTCTTCAAGCAACACGTACACACATATAAAATGTTTAAAAAATAACCCACGTCTATTAAAGACATCTATAAATATCCTCTGCTATTTGACGTTAAATGCATCCCGAAATAGGTGACCCGAATAGAGTGAGGCGTTGCTCCGTGCACGCAGCCTAGAGCTGTGACGTCATAACCCCCTCTCACCTTAGCTCTTCCCCACATCAGCCCCAGGCCCATTACCTCATGGTATCACTTACGGCTTTGCTTAAATAAACATGGTACCTACCAACAGCCTAGTATTCTACAATTCAGGTTTCTGAAAATAATTATATTACAAACAGTTTTTTTTTGCGATGATTGTATAAATATACAATTTATTATTGTTCATCGTCCTTAAATAGCATTAAGATAAACTTTAACAGAACGATGGTGTAGGGAATTTTAAGAATGCAAGTGCGGTTCCAGCTTTGGCGCCAGGGGGAGTCACATAGTCGTGGTCAAGTCAAGAGCTTGACAAAATATATTTAAATATTTTGTCAAGCTTTTGACCAACCAGCTCATGGGGGTCATGACCCCCCCTCCTTGGATCCGTCGTTGCAAGAATGTTAGACAGACTTAACCATGACAGATCAACAGATGATTTATGAAATGAGTCTAGTAGCTTCAACTTGTTCCGTCTTTGTATTACATTTTAGATAGTATGCACAATAAAAGTTACCAACATATATAAAAAAAAAGAATAAAATGAAGTATTTCACCTTTCTTTACATTATTAAAAATGCCTATATATTTTAACACTATTTGGCGATATGGACATATAGGTGTTAACGTATTGTCAACTTAATTGCATGTCTATTTGCCAATGTCATAAGAAAACGCATTTAGCGACAGCTGTCAAATAACTTTTCTTTGTTATAAGAATATAATTTTTGCATTGGTTTATACACGCAAACTTAAAGAATATATGGCTAAAGGAACCTTGATACTCAAGTCATAGCTAAGTAAAGTTGTAGAATTTTGGAGCGGTGAGATCTGGTTCATCTCTGTGATAATGTTAATACATTTTGTCTTAACAAAATTGATCGTCACAAGTACGTTACAAACAAATTACATACTCGTACTTCTGATATATAACTTTCTGTTATATTTAGTTAAAACGTCATT
>NW_013525916.1:2022717-2028349 GCF_000836215.1 Papilio polytes
CATATTACCCTAAATGTGTAGATGTCGTTTACGTCGTTACGGATGCGTAGATCGAGGGTATAGAGTCAAAAACTGGGTCATCCCGGGTTGCAAGGCTCTATTCATGAATCGAAGCACGAAGAGTGACGCACTCGGTTCATTCTTGCCGATGCTTGTTAATCGAAGCCGCCACCTGCCGCGCCGCACCGCTCCACGCCGCGCCATTTTATATCAATAAATCTATTTATAGACGGAAAATAAGAAAATTATATGTACATTGAACAGGATCTAATTATATTCTTATACTGGAAATACAATAATTAACGATTGGAATCAAATATCACAGTTAAAATAATGGTTACTTTAAGAAGGTATATGAATCAACTTATTATTATATATTATTAGTTAGAGTTTGAAGAAATCAACGCATTCCAACATTCAATTAAAGTACAGAGCCTCTGATGGATAGCCTAAAAACTAATACATTAGTAGGTACTATACATTTTAAAGACTTTCACACTTAGATGTAACCAAAAATAACTATTTTATATAATGTACTTAACTAATCTAGGAAGTGTGAGAATAGCCCCAGTGGTAGAGAAATTAAGGAGTAAAAGGTTAGCGTAGTATCGGCATGTTATGAGGAGGGATGAATCGCATGTAACAAGAACATTAGTTATGAGAGGTAGAGGTAGATTGCGTGAAGGGTGACATGATCAAGAAGGAAGTGATAACTGAGATGACGGACGTTAGATTTATGTGGAGTACAAAAACCTGTTGCGCCGACCCTACCGGAGTAGAATAAGTAGGAAGATGATTATGACTTAACTAATCCCGAAGCGAAAGGTTTTAACACTTAGAGGTACATAAATACCGGTCAAGTACACTTCAGGCGATGCTATTTTTGGTACATAAAAATAATTCGTTATTACTATAAAAATACCGCGATGACCTCGTCTATGTGTTTGTTAAACAATACCAACACAGTTACTTCTATCCTAAAATACAGGGTGATCAAATAAAATTTTCGATTGACTGTAAAGAACCGTACACACAATGCAAGTTGACACTAAAAGAAATAAATAATAATAATGTTGTTTATTTATTATGTTTAATATTTACATTTAATAATACTAAAGCATTTTAACTTTGATCTAAAAACAGATAAAGATCTTTTCCCTACCTGTTTTATTTACATTCTTGAACTATACAAGATAACTGACAACAATACATATAAGCTTGTTGCGAGTTACAGGACCTATTTGTTACACAACACTACGAGTATCAGAGATTTCTAATACAACGTAAGTACCTTATTCTATAACATCTTTAATTTAAATAATGTTGACTTTATTTGGTAGCTTAATGTAAGTGTAAAAGTGTCTTAAGTTGTCGCTAGGTCGCGTCCTTGCGGTGTGACGCAGTCGCCCGCCTTGGGCCCGTGAATGGCCCGACACGGAACTGGCCTTGCCTGCCAAAGTCTTCCATTCAAACCCTCATACAATGAACAAGCTGCCAGCTATTTTTTAAACCTTATGTGTGTATCGTTATATGTAAATTGCATTAAAAATTATTAAAGGTGCATTAAATATAATTTATATTCAAATGGAAATTTACCACAAAATTAACCAAAAAACCAAAATTATCAGTAAAAAAGTAACGAAAGCTTCGTTGAAAATTACGATTTCAAACTTTTTTAAACTTAAATAAATGTAGGTACATATTTTGATAGATTTCAATTAGGACTAAAGTAAGTATCTAAATTCTCAACAAAAGATCTTCAAAAGCTATAATCCATAATTGTTTTCTACATGTTTGAATACCATTGTCTTTGTCTCTAATAGGAACCTCGGCATCTTCTTCGAAGATCAATAAAATATGATCACTTATCTCTTCGGAGAAGATGTCATTTCCTTATCATCTATTACACCTATTTATGATATAATTAATAATTTTAAAATTCATAGTTATCTGGTGATAGCGCAGCGAATGCTTTAAATGTCAAACGGGCAACGTCGATATAAGCTCACTTGTTGCACACTGACCGGGTCACGGGGCGCAGGGGGTGCGCGCGGGGGTAGCAGGGGAGGGTAGAGTAGGGGCCTGCGGGGGGCGGTCAACGACCGGCGCACCCTGTCGCATGCAAGCTATTTCAGGAAGCTACCTGCATTGCTAAAGTTCGAAGGTCAAATCAGGCTCCACATCTATCGGAATATAATTCAATTGTTCCAATTTCAACACCCCGGACTGGATTGAAGCGAGCTTATTATGTTAACTAAGCTATGTCGCATAAGTTAGAGCTTCTTGTGAACTTACGATGTTATCGACAATCACCTTTGTTTCATTCTTGCATGTAATACATAATGTGTATTGATGAATTTTAAAAATAAATTTTCTTAAAAAGACTAAAAACTTACAACTCAAAATGCTATCGTAGTAGACCTTTTACTGAGCACATTAAGATGTTATTGCGAGTCTAGTTTAAAAATTAACTAGGACAAAATAAAATGAGTGATAAGTCATATTTTGATTACGTTTTACAAATTTTCGTTTTATACCATGTTCTTTTTTTTTAAATTGTGATTTTACAAAAAAGGTTTGTTTAAAGTAACACTACCATAGACATCTGTAAGTATGTCCTGTGCAAGAAGCGTAGAGTTCTATATGCGGCGCCTCAAAAGTTATTATTACCGCAAGCTTCTATTTCAGATGTTCAGTTGCATAATGTGGAGGCTGTTGTGGTGACGTCACCGGAGGCACGGCGCGGGCGCGGCCGGGGCACCCATTCATGGGCCCCGGCTCGCACACACCTCCAGGCACCGCCGAACGCACACCGGCGCGCGCCCCTAAGGCCACATGGTTGTGATTTTCGTAATGACGTCACGCGCATCCACCAATCGCAGCGCAGATCCATTCAAGCCTAACTCCTGAAGGAAAATTCATCGGATGTAGGCTTCAGTCGTCCGACGCCCGCCGTGTTGGTGGCATATAGCCTTTCTCGATTGGAGAACTATAAAAAGTTCAATGATAAAAGTTTTGTTGAAGCTTTAGCAGCAAATTTCAAATCTAAATTCGCGGCGTGAATTATGTTGTATGAATTAAGTGGATCACTATTAGGTAAGTTACGTTGATAAATATTAATTTTTTAAATTAAAAAAAAATCATTTTTTGAATTATTAACATCAAAGGGTTCGTAGCACGTGTAGTATCTATTTGCTTACACTACGACGCTACACGGCCGCCTACGCGCTGTCTGGCTCGTAGCTCCGTAGACTCGCCCACGCTCGTCGCCTACGAACTTCAGTTACGTGATCAAAGTACTAACTTAAATAAAACGTCCTTTTCTGAGAGTTCCGTTGTCGAATCCTTGAATAAATTACCAAGTAAATCCGGAATATCTTGCTTAAAATATCGAATGATACTGTCTTCCATTACATTATCAATCTTTGAATTATTTGATAGTAGTAAAATTTAGAAAAGATAAAGGTGTAGATCTTACGAATATAAGATAGACTGTACTGCTGCGACACTCATAGAGGATACTGCGAATCGAATGACACTTCACTTACCAACGTCGTTCTTGCAAGTTACACCGTAGATAGGTATCCTACAAATCTACAATATAATGCCCTTCTAGTAGACGGGTTGAAAATTAAACATATATGTTGTTAATTTTATATTTTGCCTCATTGCCCGTTTTTAATGCAATAAATAATATCGTAAAATACACTATGGATATTATCTTTTATGAATTTTATTGAATATGCAAAATATGTGCGTATTTTTGTCTTCCTTGTTTTTAACTACAAGACAAAGGAATAAACGAATTGGAATCCAATGTTTGCAATCTTAATCCCTGTCTTGTAATAACCATATTGTTTAAAAAGAATTCAAAAAACTAAAACTAAGGTTTCCTTTGTTTCGCGCAAGAAATATTAGACAAAGGAATTGTCCTTGATTCTTAAACCCCTTTTGAAGTTTATTTTCATGACTACAAATTAACACTTTCATATCAAAATTAAAAATAGCTTTTTAAAAGGTCACATTCATCGATTTAACCTTTCAATGTTTTAGACTGTTCCTTACCTTGTTTCTATGTTTTATTTCATACTAAATAGCTCAATTTAAAAAATGTTTGCTAAAATTAAATGACATCAAAAGTATTAATAATTAAAATTATTTTATAGTGTTGGTAAAAGCTTCTATGACATTTTAGCAATATTAGGGTTTTTGACATTATTTTGATCACTGTTTGGTAGCCCAAGAGAGGTTCAACTATTTTTTTAAGATTACACAAGATTACACGTTAAATATTCTAATAAAATTAGTACATAATCCTAGCGAAGTTGAGAATTGTTTATAATATTAAGAACATCCTATATTTTTTTGTGTTAAATTTTAACTATTGCATTGTTATTTTGTTACAAGGGTAGTAGGATGGTGAAGAAAGGTGGTGAGAAAGAACCCATTTCCTTCATCATATTTATAATAATCACCACAAGATACAATATTCACAAAACTGTTAAAGGTATTCATTTGCGGGGGGAGGGGTGGGTGCGGGCGGGGAAGGCGGGCCCCCATTGACGTCAGAGCTCTCCTGTGACGTCATACTCTACTGCCACACCCGCCTTTAACGTCATCACACGCTTTGATCCCGGAATCCCAAGGAGCCCCCGATTATTTAAAAAATTAATAATTCCTACTTTAATTATAGACAATAATAGTTATCATAAAGAGAACATTCATTAATCTGTTTAATTTATTTTTCTTATTTATACGTTTAGTAACCTTTATGTTTAACGCAACATGCCTCATACACAAAATATGATTATATCAAAATCTCAAATTATTAAATGAATTTAGATAAATTATTGCAAATGAAAATTAAATGCCATAAAAAAACCGCGAAGCTGAATGTCGTGTAGCAAAGCGTTTCGCTTGTAGCTATAAAATTCAATGAACGAAGGCTGCGACGTCACGGACCCTGCACCGCATCCCGTCCTGTTCCCACGTCCCTCTTTCGCGCATTGCGAGAGAGAGATGGGAGATAGGGCCGGAGTCCCGGTGACCCAGTTCCGCGACCTCGCTCGGGAGGGATAACCGTCTATTTTTAATCTGAAGGTCGATTTATTTATAGAGCTGGAAGCGCGTTCTACCGTTCCGCCATTGTAATTAATGGTGACTTTGCTTCACAATTTTATATTTACCATTTTAAATTCTTTATGATTTACATTCCGTATCTGATTATTTACCCTTTTCATTAATTTATTTAGCTTACTATAAGCTTTTAGAATACTACAACATTCTGAAAGTTTTACTTTTTTTGGTAAATTCGTACATACAAACAGGTACAAATTAAAATCAAATTTTCACATTGTTAATTATGAGTGTTATGAATAAAACATTTGTTTTTTTTTAACCACTTTTCTCTATCCAAATACAAAAATCCTTAATGTTACTTCCGCATGTCTGGAACTATGAGAACGCCATCTAGCGCCATAGAAACGTTAACGAAGCTGATATAATTAAGATCTGCTGATTCAACGATCAAATATAAATGTACACGTCAATTACCACGTAATGCTAGGAAATTTTATAGTATAAAAATGGTCGGTCGCTTTTTCGTAGCTCTACTACTACTGAAACATAAAAA
>NW_013525916.1:2028843-2037309 GCF_000836215.1 Papilio polytes
TGAGTGTTATGAATACAAACATTTATTTTTTTAACCACTTTTCTCTATCCAAATACAAATATCCTTAATGTTACTTCCGCATGTCTGGAACTATGAGAACGCCATCTAGCGCCATAGAGACGTTAACGAAGCTGATATATTTAAGATCTGCTGATTCAACGTATCAAATATAAATGTTCACGTCAATTACCATGTAATTCTAGGAAATTTTATAGTATAAAAATGGTCAGTCGCTTTTTCGTAGCTCCACTACTGCTGAAACATGAAAAATATAAAATGATCCTAATATTAAAATTTTCCCTTTTACTTTTTTCATTTACATTTAGTATAGAAAAAAATCTTTAAAAATTGAATAATTTGATATAGATCCAATCAGCTAATACTGAATTTATAACTGTTTATAAACAAATATAATAAAAAAGCAATCTGTCTGCACACGCCACAAGCCAAGGCAACAATGCAATGCGAATGCGTGCGGTGAAGGGAGGTAGCGACGCGGGGAGCGGGCGCGGGGCGCGAGGTGTCACGTGTACACCGGACACGACTTCCGTGGGGCTTCTGGATCCGGTGTCTAATCTATGACCGACGCTATAGCTTTTTTTATAGCGCTTAGCTAAATGCCACAGTCTACGCAGCGCTATCACTTACTAATTCTTTTTAAAAATATAATAGTTATTACTTTAACTTACTTATGGTGTTAATTTTCCGTATGCAAAAACTAGCCGCAATAATACAAAGACCTTTTGTGTTGGTAGTCCATATTCTAGAATAAAGCAGTACGTATGAACAAACTTATTGACAAATAAAGACAGAAACAATGTATGGAATAAGGAATTCCTTTTTTTATTAAAGATTTGACTTTATTAGGTACATTTTTAAACTGTATTATACATTTGTTTTTAGGTTATATAAATAATATATCAAATAATTTATTTATTTTTATAAGGATAGTTGCAGTAATCTCTAAACTTATCGAAGTAGACATCTGTTACTAATTTAACACACTGTGACAGCGGATCCAGTAACCTAATAAAGAGGAAATATTTTTTTCAAAGGAGCCGTTCATTCACACTTCACGTCACAACTATACCATCTGCCAAAAGGCTTGTTTATTTGATCGGCGATAATTAAAAAATAATATTGTTAATATATAATTCCCAAATGGGTATTATATCGATAGACTTTTAGCTTTGTTTTTTGTTTTGAGTATTAGCTATCAGGATATCAGATAGTGAAAAATGAACTTCTGACCTTTTTAGAACTAATTACACCTGTGTGAAATTATTACTATTTCCTTTTCCTTGAAGGTTCATTCGAACGACAATACGACTCACATTTTTTGTACAAGAAATACTAAAACTTTTATAACTGTAACTTATTTCGTACTGTTGATACGAAGTCGTCATCATCATCATCATCAGACTTAGGCTTCAAGCCCTACTACCCTAAGTAAGGGATCACTAGACCACAGTCAACCATGGCTCACGATCGGGAAAGTTTAATTTCTGTCCTGCAGGTTACCAACTATTACCATATTTCATAATCATACTAATATTATAAATGCGATAGTTTGGATGGGTGGATGTTTGTTAGACAGATTAAACGGCTGAACGGATTTAGATGGAATTTGGTATAGATGCAGAGGATAGTCTGGAACAACACATAGGCGACTTTTTTTGTTTTAATTGCAAGCGCACGGAGTCACGAGCGAAATCTAGTTATTAATAAACGGCTGATTTTGTCACATATTGTTGCCACACATATCTGAATAGATAGATCACCGTTACAATAATTGTGATGAAAATGATTTAATTTTAAAACATATTATGTACAGTTACGTAAGCTGGTATATAACTAGCGAATCAGTCGTTATGGAAGTTCTACGTCTGTTTCCATTGTCACATAAATTAAATGCAATTAAGTCACATAATTATAATTAATAGTTGAAATCTCCTGGCAACAAACATCTAACCAAAAATTGTAGATTTATGTTATTAGTAAAAAGTATTTTTCACGTTAACTTAACAGTGAAAGAACTGGAACTACAAGAAAAGCAATTTAACACAATAATGACGGCTTGGCCTAAAGAGTTCTTTCCTAGATTGCTACAATGAAGTAGATACTTAAGTATATCTATATGTCTATTAAGTAAGATTCCGCATATCCTTTTTATGTTTGTTCCATAATTCCCGATGTGCCATATCACGTCAATCTTTACGTAACACCGCAAGACAATGGAGACGTGCTATTTAAATCTTTGCAGCGGTTTGTCCATAATCCTGTAACGAGGGAGGCGCCGACCTCCTTACTACGGCTTCCGCACGTCCTCACTACATACCATTTCAGCCTATTGGAATACTTTATATATATGTATAGATCGATTTAATCTATTTTAGATGTCAAAAATAAAAAATTAACTGTAGTTGAAGACTTAAATAGCTGGATAAATAAGGTAGAGACCTGTGAGAGACCAAGACCAAAAGGTGGCGCGTGATTGGTTTTTTTTTGAGACGAGGGCAAACGAGCTTTTGGAACACTCTGGTGATCATCGACTACATTTTCTACATTGTGGGAACTACCGATGCATTGCGGGCCTTTATAGAAAAACATAGTATAGTCAGGACTTCAATTGTCGCTAGACAAAGCGTATCATAGGTATTTCTATACAGGGCCGCTGGCTACAACCTTTTAAAAATAAATAATCTACATGAAACCATAAGAGTTGTTAATTTTGAACAATTGATTGTATTTAAATCTTAAATCTGTACAATTTAATTAATTTACCACTTATGTATTTATTACGTAAGTGAATAAAAAGGTTAAGCAGAAAGAGACAGCATGTCTGATGAAATTTTTAACGCGTGGTACAAGCATAATTAGATAATTGAAAAAATATTTTCAAGCAGAATAAAGAAAAAACTAAATCAGTTTATATTTGATTTACTTAATAATTAATAATAGACAATCTTCTTTTTTTTTCAGGTTAAAAAAGTCAACGTTGAACAGTAACTACTATAAATTGTAAATAGCAAATTTTTCTAGTGAAAACCTTGCTTGTAGGCTTGATACATGAAATTAGGTCTTACCTATTATTAAAATTATTTGCATGCCTTATTCATGCCATACTTTTCATAGTCTTAGTTATTGTTTCCCAGTTATTTTCATGTAAGTTTATTTTTTTACTATTGGATATAACAAAATCGCTCCGCTTGTGAATTACGCCTGGGAAATTAAGTAAGTCTACAGGACATAATCCAGCGCGGTAAGTAATATGTTAGTAGAGGTGTGTGAACCGCCTAGTGTCCATTCGCACCCCAACTCACCCCGTGTGAGCACGTCTCGTTCCCTAGTTTTTTTTGTAGAAAAGCTACAATCAGCTGATAGTGTTGGCGTTTGTTAGATTTTCATTTTGCTTTCATTTGTGTTGTTTAAGTTTCTGCAAGTAAGTATTTTATTATTTAACTTGCTTTACTTTGTTTTATATAATTTTATTTTAAATACCCATTTTTTAGTTTTTTTTATATCGATTACTGTATCTATTATTTCTGTACTTTAACTTTTATTATTGAAGTGTTAAGTGAGAACAAATTTAAAAAACTTAGTTACTTCATTTACATTTTTAAAGGTAAATTAAACAACACTAAAGTGTAATTTTATAAAGTAAACTATTTGGACTTTTTAAGTTAAAAAAATGAAAACCGTTAAATTCTATGCAACCCTTACTTACGTAGTGTATTTAAGCCTTAAGCCCTTAGTATGGTTTCCAAGTCCGATATCGTGGGGCTTCCCGCCGCGCCATCTGATATGCCAGGCTTTTTATAAGCCCTTCCACCTTACACATCCATCCAGTTAGAACCATATCTAAGGTTGCAAAATACAAAAAAAAGTATCACCTTCCATATAGAGTGGGGATGAACAGGGACATTTTATTTATCATATAAAGCAGTAAAATTATTTTATTGACGTATTTTAATTTATTTTATTAATGTAAATAAATTCTATTGTGTTTAAATTAAATAATTTTTGTAAGCTTTGAATTATCTTTTTTGTTTTGTTATTAAAACGATTTTCGTAGAACCTCTTTTGTAGTAGATAAAAAAGTGACAGAATGTCTATAAAATATTGTTAAAGCTTATAGATGTTCTACGAAGGTCTTTTTTGTTTATTTCTGTGTCGCATGTTACCGCCGTACAATAGAGTTCAACGCAGGATATTGTCTCAAATCAGGACAAAATAAATGAAACTGGGGATAAATTAAATGAAGCCCAAAGCAGCTGCTGGCCACTGCACAAGATTAGTAATGTCTATACTCTTGTGCGTGTGACAGCGGCTATTGCGGGATTTTCATTCACTACAGAGCGAAGATCTACAAACATCTACAACTACACTCTACGGAAGAACTTTTCTTATTTAAGTTTATTTTTTAATATATTTTTAAAGTATTTAATACGTTTATAATGTTGTAATTAAAGATTTTTACATATGTAATTAACTTTGAACCAATATCAAAAGATTCTATGTAAAGTTAAAAGCGAGTTACCAGCTCTTGATATTTGATTCGATATGTAAATGGTTATTATTGCCGAGACTTGTACAAATATTCCTATCTCTTTTCTCTTAAAATGTTACATATTTTGTACAGATTTTCGACAATGGAAACCCATGGTTGAATTGATTTCGTACATTAAAAGCATTGATTACAATACATGGATAGGCTATAAGCAGAGATAACCTGTCCATTTATAGATATCAGTGACTGTCAATTAAAAAAAAAGAGTTGAATGGCCAAAATGTTATTAGAAACAAATGTTTTGGACATCATTTGTCCATGTTTTATTTATTAGCTTTGTGTACAATAATTTTTGTATTTGTATATGTTTTTGAAAACTGTAACTGTATTTAGCTTTAATATTAACATGTAAATTGAATATGAAGATGTTATGTTCTCTGATTACTTATCTATATATTAATAATTCAAATATTTACTATGGAAAGTATGTTGACGTTTTAAATTCGCGTTCTAATATGCTTTAATAAACACAGAGAAAGAAGGGTCGTCATAAATATGCCTTATTAGCTCATACCCGCGACTTCGTACGCGCGGAATTTAAAAAATAGCAGTAGCTTTCTAATCGCGAACTGGAAATATTTTTTGAAATTGATGCAGTAATTTTTAAGTAGAAAATCCCCTTTATATTAGTATAGATATTCAATTATAAATTACCTTTTACTCTCTCTCTTTCTCACACTTTTAATGTGAGATAGAGAGAAATGTGAGAAATTTAGTGGGCGTCAAAGTTAAAGATATCTTTTACTCGTTTGTTAAAAAAGTTTTTTCTGTTAACGCAACATTAAATCATTCCTTTTTTTATCTATGAAAAAACTGAAGCGAACATACCATAAATTAGTTTCAATGTCGACTTTAATATTCCTTACAGATAGGTGCGGCAGAAGCCAACGGGAAAGAAAAGGAAGCCCAAAACAACTATTGGTCACTGCACAGGACTAGTAACCGAAATATACTCTTGTGCGTGTTCCAATAGTTATTGTGGGTGCTTCAATATCGACACGCAGACGAAGATATGAAATGGCAACACTGAACACAGCTGTCTATGGAATTTACGTCAAAGATTATATTATCTGTTTAATTGTTTTTATGTCGTGAAATAAATCTTACATGCCTTTGTTTCATTGTATTTTTCAGGTTTGTAAATAAATGAAAACTTGATAGATTCCTTGCTAGTTTTATTATCACACCTTTAAATTCTACACTTTTATCTTACTTCTTACCAATATTACAAATGCGACAGTTTAGAAGGATGGATGGATGTTTGTTAGAGTTTATAGACTAAACGGCTGAACCGATTTCAATAAAATTTGGTAAAGATGTAGAGGATAGTCTGCAAGAACATACGCTTACTCACTTTAGTTTTTTTATCCCACGCGGACGGAGTAACGGCCGAAAGCTATAGACTAATAAATTAACTTCATGGTGGGCGTCCCGCCTTTATGCCATCTTCTATGTTTATGTAAGTTTAACAAACGTCAGTACAAAATCCTCCTTAATAAAAAAATATTCCAAGTCTACAGAACCCTTTTACCTGCAAACCGTCACCTGTTTTCAATTACCTAAAAAAAACTCTTGTTTTATTAAGGGTCAAAGACTAAATGTATAAAAGAACAGTAACTTGCCGTACTCTGTTTATAAATTAAAAAAAAAAAACTTCTCTATAAGGTAGTAAAAGAAATCAAAAGGACAAAATAAAACAACAAAATTCAATAAAAAAATGGGTTATATTACATAACCAAAAAAAAAAGGAACATCAGTCTTAGGCAAGATTCGGTTATAAAAATAACAGGTTTGTAAACAGCCAAAAAAATTGTACAAAACATACAGCTTAAAAAAAGTTACACGTTTTTCGAACAAAGAATATGACGAATTCTTTATAAAGGCAAGATAAGAGGCGGTTTATGTTGAAGTCCTTTAATTTGATCATTCATATATGAGATTACATCGTTCGAAAAAAAATACAAATTCGAAATCACACTAATTACTATGACATTCAGTTGTAGAGATTTCAATATATCTATTAAGCCTGGTACACATCGGTTTTAACTCATTTTAACTGAGAATTATTAGTAGAGGGTCTATCATGAATAGAATAACATCGATGACGTATGAAACACGTCATCGACATATGCGATTTGTTTTATACAAATTTTATGGAGGTTACGAAAACGTTCTCATGCAGACATAATAAGCCCTCAACTTTTTTCCTACACTCGTACGATATAAGTACAGTCAGCTGCATAAATATGGATGCGACGAAAGCTTCAGAAATTAATATACGGCTTCGGTTTTAAAAATATGCTTTGAATCAGATAATGTTCGAATTTTCTTGCTTTTCCAATATGGATATGTCCAATGAAGAGTACGGGCATTAATCTTTTTTTTTTTAATAATAGGCAGCTACATGTTTATAGTTCTGTTAATGATTCCGTATTTATGAGTCTGACTGTACAGTTAAAACTTAGAGGTCTTTAATGAAGGCGTGTATCGGCTTTTAGGGTAACAAACATCGATTCCTATTTACTATGTGATAAATTATTATATTAAGTGATTACATATTCAAGCTGATTTGAGTATTATTACGTAGACAGTAATGTGTATTTTAGATGTGCAGTATAAAAATTGTAAAACCATTATCCACATTGCTTGAAATAATTACGTTTGACAAGTCCTACATTAAATGTCAAATGATTTAAAAAGAAATACATATTCCTATGTATTAAAAAAATATATCACAAAGGTACAATAGTAAAATTATTATGTACAGGAGTACAAAAGTACTTCTAAATATAATAATTTTAATATTGTTAGTTATACTGTTGCTGAAGTACAAAAGTACTTCTGTACAATGTAATTACAACAAAATTATGTTATAAAAATAACAAAAACAATGACGATGATTGCATTACAACGCCTGCACATTGGAAGTAAATCTTATGAAGATTTGTAGTATTATCAGGAATAATTGAATAATCATATAATTAAAAACTATGAGGAAAACATTGTACTTATTCTTCCTTAATCTAACAGTTGGATGAAGTTTAAAAAGGTAAATTGTGATGACTACATGTATGGTAAACTGAAAAGTTCGTGCCAATTTGAAAGAAAAATAAAAATTCATGTAACTTTAATTACATTTTGTCAAAATCACATCAACTAAATTTTCATTAGAATCGTTTCGGCTAAGACAATAACCAATAAAAAGATCCAAAACCGTTAAATATCGATTTTAATTACATCGAATATCGGTTATTGCATCTGAATATCTTCACATCATTGTTGTTCCAGTTTGTAATAGACAAAGATTAAAATATTTTTATCTGTCTTTCAAACTACACGAACTCTTCAATGGCACAACATGTTTACTCTTTGGTATGAAGTTTATACTCTTTGGCATTGTCGCCATAGAGCATGAGGCAGACGGTCGCGTGCAGACACGCCTTGGCCGGCAAGTAGCGCGCGTCGTGCGCCAGCGCGTACCGGTACATCCACACCGCATGCTCGTACTCCGCCTTAACATGGACAAGGTAAACGTCACCAAAAGATAAGAAAACTGATTATGTGAAATTGTAAAATTATATGAGAATAAGTATAAGATACAAGAAATTAATGTCTGAGCCCAAACAGTGGTTATGTATAGTGTAAGAGATTGGCGTAATAAAATTGTTTGTGTTTTTTTTTTTGTATAAAAACTTGTACTTACAACGCAAGTGTGGGATACAGCCACCAGGAAAGCCTCAACTTTGCTCTTCGGCGAAAGATAGAACGAGAGGTACGCAATATCCTTAGCGTCCTTTTGTTTTGATTGCCTGCAAAAATAGATTAAAACTGTGTAACAATAGATTAAACTTTTCAAACAGATAGAACAGATAGTAGTAATATGAAAATAGTCGATG
>NW_013525916.1:2037668-2057325 GCF_000836215.1 Papilio polytes
AGATGTAAAAAGACAATGTTTTTTTTTAATATAAAAACTTGTACTTACAACGCAAGTGTGGGATACAGCCACCAAGAAAGCCTCAACTTTGCTCTTCGGCGAAAGGTAGAACGAGAGGTACGCAATATCCTTAGCGTCCTTTTGTTTTGATTGCCTGCAAAAAAAATTAAACAATGTAACAATAGATTAAACTTTTCAAACAGATAGAACAGATAGTAGTAATATGAAAATAGTCGATGGTCAACTTTCCTTGAAATAGAGAGAAAACAAGACTTAATGCCACTTAAAAATCATTACAATATTATTCTAAAACAAGACATATGACATAAAGCCAACTCAGCGTATGTTGGGACTGATTGCAATGACATAAATCATTTAATAACAAAAATATATTAAGAACATATTATATTGAATACTGGCTTAAGCCCGCGACTCCGTCCGCGTGGAATTAAAAAAATCAAAACTAAGTAGCCTGTGTTCTTCCAGACTATCCTCTACGTTTATGGCAAATTTCATCGAAATCCGTTCAGCCGTTTAGGCTACAAACTCTAACAAACATCCGTCCATCTAAACATGCGCATTTATGATATTAGTATGAAGTAAGAAGTATGATTAATTATTGTGTGTTATATAACGTTAATTTACGTGTGCAGCAGTGCGACGATGGCGCGCCAGACGTGGTGCGCGTGCGCGTGCGGCACGTACGCGAGCGCGGCGGCCAGGCAGCGCACCGCGCACGCGCCGCGCCCGCTCGCGCCGCACCACCACGCCGCGGACAGCGCGCCCGACCACGACCGCGGCTTCTGCACAACCACACCATACTCTATCACAACTCCCAACAAACACACCCATCAATACAACCACCAATCAATACAACAACCATACCAATCAATATAACAACCATAATTATTAATACTCACACTATACCAATTAATTAAAAACCATTTTTAAGACGGCTCTTAAATCGAATTCTGCGTTATGTATGCATACTGGCATACTTTTAATTCTCTTTTTTTTAAGTAAAAGACGGAGAGGTAGTGAATTTGACTGAAAGTGGAATGTATAGGAAAATAAATATCCTTGTTCTGTGTGTTCTTTCATTCTGTGTATTGTCAGCTATTGATTCACTATTTCAGGAAATTAGAATTGCCTACTCGTTTTTTCTGCCTTAAGGTATTAAAAAATCAACTATTAAAAATTTCACATAAGCGACTGATTTTTAATTATTGCATGTAAAACAAAAATTACATCAATACATGATACTATAAAAACGTGTAGCATTCCAACCTTTCTCTTATGATCCGACTAAAATTGCCATTTTATATGGGCAGATTGCCCAAAGGTCTAATATCAGAGTATTCTAGAACATGACAAGAAAGGCGGTAATATTACTTACATTTTCCAGATACTTGGATATCTTAGCGCCCAGCGTGACGTAGTCGAAGTAATTGAACATTTCAGCGAACTGGTGCATGAGCGTGAGCACGGGCTCCCAGTGGTCGGCGTCGACGCGCGTCACGCGCTCCAGGAAGTAGTCGCGCGCGGCGTCGCGCGGCACGCGGCACTCCGGCACCTTGTTGTGCGAGGGAGACAGCAATACTATGTCCGCTGGCAGGCTGCACGAAACCGTATATATTTTTTTACGCGGCACTTCAGCACCTTGTGCGAGGGAGACAGCAATACTATGTCCACTGTATGAAAGCGTGGATATTAATGTTTATTATTTTTTCTTTGATATTGTTGTTGGAAGTATTGTCATGTTTTTAATGAAAATTGAATAATCAAAACTCCATATATAACTTAAGAGTACTATAAAAACATACTCTAAATAGACAATATCAACAAATATTATAAAAATAGCACTATAAAAAAAACGAAACTGTTCATAAAAACTAGGATATTCTAGAAGAATGCGTGTGTACTTAGATGGGGTTTAATAAAAAAAATAATGAAATAATAAAAGAATATTTTAAACATACATCTTACCGCAAGTTAGGGTCAGAGAAGGGCTGCTTGAAGCTGACGATGTGCAGCCAGTAGCCCAGCTGCAGGTGGTGGTAGGTGCAGTCCTCCTCCTTCAGACCCATGTCTTCCGCCTCCACATCTCAAAACATCACATTTCATACTATCATCTTACTTCTTACTAATATTATAAATGCGAAAGTTTGGACAGATGTGTGTCTGTTAGAGTTTCTCTATACTAATAAAACGTTAACACACACTTCTTTGTTGCCTATGTCAGCAAGCACAGTATATTTTCGAATAACTCTTTTTTTAATAGAAAGCCCTACACTTACGTCACGGCTATATATTTTCACGCTATTGTGGGAAAGAGACAATAAGTTGTTGCCAACATCAAGGAAGCAAGGTTGCAATGGTTTGACATCATGTCATGTCATTTTGATATTTGCAATTGATAACTTGACAAATGTGAACAAGAAAATGATTTTTTTATAATTTTATGCGGATAAAGTCGCATAGGAACAGCTAGTAGGAAATATTTCTATTTTCGGATTTTTTTATGTGAAATAACTGAGTAACTACTGAACCGATTTAAAAATTCTTTCACAATTAAAAAGGTAAAGTCTATGCTGAACAGATATCGATGTTTGTCACAGATGTAGAGGGCAGTCTGTAACACGTAGCATTTTTTTATACTGCGGTTTAAAGTCGGAAGCTACTCACTATGACAGCCCCTGGGTCCGCAGGTCTTCAGCGCATTGGTGATGGTGATCATCATGGTGTCGAGGTTGAGCTGGTGTCCGAGGTAGTCTCCGCGGTCGCGCGGCCTGTTCTTCACGAAGGGCTCGAACAGATCCTCGTCCAAGTTGTCGACGGCCGCTTGTCGGATACTCTCGTCCTTTAGTTCCAGTAGACGAACTAATGTGCTTTTATCCGCTGTAAGCAGTATGAAATGTAAGGGTAGTTTCATACTAGCGTAAAGTTGTCGAAAGCACTTCAACGCGATTTTTTTGAAATCCCAGAACAGCATTAGAGTATGGAGATGAGGGGGAATTTATGTGTATTATTAAATTGTATTCTTTTTATTTTATTCCATATCCGAAACCAGGATCTGCAGCTTGTTAAAAAAAAGTATTAGGGACTACTAGTAAAAGCGTTGATAACAATGAGTTAATTTTAATAATGATTTGTGGAATTTTCGTGAAATTTAAATAGAAAAACTGCATGATGTCTGTTTCACACTTGTCAATACAGTTAGACAGTGTGATCCAGGCATAGATGGCATCACTGGCAGTAAACTTTATACCAGTCACTATCCACCACTGTCTAGCTGTACTGGCTAAGTGTGTACCAAGCCTTAAATTACCTGGTTCAGCATAAGAGGGACATTTAACGTTGGTGACGTGACAGTTAGTGCCCTCTCTATCGCACACCATGTTCACGCCCGGCTCCAGCTGCGTGCACACATCGGCACTGGAACCGTAATCTATAACAAAAATAAAAAATCTTAATTATATTTATATACATGTAAAGAAATTAACATTTTATTTTATTACTTAGTTTAAAAACGGTTTCTAAACGATTGTCTATGGGTTGAATAAATGTTGTCTATTATTTTAGGAGCCACCTTAGAGGAATGGCATATTATAAAAAACGATAAAATAGAAACTTAAATGTTGTTTCTTTGTTTTCAGGTTAGTAGTGTTATTTAGCATTATTGTATTTAGTTGATAAGGTATTTTGATAAAAATTTAAAAACTTTTTTTTCAGAGCAACACGTTTAATCATTTAAAACCCAATAATTACAAAAAAAGTTAATATATACACATGATCATATCTATAATATTATAATAAAGCGCAAACACATTAAAATGCTCAACTAACAACAAAGATCTTTTCTATAGTCTGAGAATTGGAGTAACCTTAGCAACTGTGATTATTTTTGCTATTGACTTGTAGTTTCGGTCCCTTTGTAACATGGCGATTATTTTCCGATTTACTCAATATTTTTATTTAAAAAATAATGGACTCTCGCCAACTCTCTGTAGTGACGCAAGGAAGTTGATAAATAATTATTGCAAATTATGATTTGACATCCTGCACAAAAAAGGTGTTTACGTCTTATTATTATTATCGACCAATGGATAGATATCTAGATTTTTCTATAATATAGGCGACAAACGAGCAAGCAACCACTTGAATCAACCGAAATGGCAAAGCGACCGCTGCTCATAGACATCCACAATAGCAGATGCGTTGCCTACTCTTAATTAACAAAAGAGATGCAAATAAACAGGATATTTCCCCATCTGTATCTCCTCCGCTGTCAAATCCTTCCCATTATTTCCTTTTAAGAAAAGGGTAGAAAGGAAAAGGACTAAAATTAGGCCTCGGGCACCACACTCATCAGACTGTACGTGGAATTGCTTCCACTTCACGCCTGTTTTCTGGTCGTGGTATTGCGGAGGGCGAGCCGGCCAATTCGTGCAAAGATGTCTCTACCACTGTCAAAATCTAGGTAAAAAATTTGATAACTGTGGTTTTTTGTGAACACATACCGAAATCAGGTAAATGATTTTCCAGTTTGAGCAGACAGCTCCAGGTGTGCAGCAGGCGGCGCGCCAGCCCGCCCTGGAACTGCCCCTGCACGCGCACCACCTGCTTCAGGTGGAACATCTGCGTGTGCCGGTGCTTCTTCAGCATGTTCAGTTCTGACAGAATGAAGTTTGTCGCCGGCTGGAATACCAAAACAATCACAATCTTACTAATTTGTACGGATGTTAGTTTTTAGCCTAAACTATTGAATGGTACTCGATAATTTGGCGACGACGACATTTGGCATAGATGTAGAGGATAGTCTGAAAGAAAACATAGGCTAAAAATTTTTGTTTTTTTTTTAGTACGAGGACGGAGTCACAGGAGAAAGTAGCGACAGTAGTAAATAAAATATGAAATAAACCACAAAAAAATCAAACAAAATTAATATTTTTTTTCAAATTACTGACGATATTGAACTTAACCGTTAAATTAATGATTTTTTCTTTTTAAATACCATAAATTGAAACGGGTGGTAAATTAAAATAAAAAGGAAGAAAAGATAAAAAAAAAGTGTTTCGAAATCGTCTACTGTGAGTACTAAGAAATTAGTTATGTTTGCATTTAGGGGATAAAGGACGTTTTACTCAAAATTGCATATAACTTACTTCATACAAGCTAAGTCTGAATGCCTCTTCAGCGGCTGTCAGAGCTTCTTCGAAGTATCCCATCTCCAAGCAGACGGAGGCCAAGGAGACCAGCACTATGTCCTTATACCGCACCGGGACAGTCTTGTTGGCTGTCAGCAGGCAGTGCAGCGCGTTCACATTGTTGTCTCGAGCACGCCAGTACAGTGACGATAATGTGTACAGAATCCATTTAGGTGCCAGACTCTGGAAAAGGCATGTACCACATTAACGCAAAAGCGAAGCGAAATAACAAGTATGGAAACTGCCTTTAAATGTAATGTAGTCGGCATACAACGGTTTCTTACAAAGAACTTTGTTCTGATAAAATACAATATGAAGACTATTGCTGTCTGTTTTTTTTTAGCTAGATTGAAACGGACGGCAATATTGTATCAGTATATAGCGGGATTCGAACCCAGGACCTGTAGTTAAGTAATCAAGTGCTTAATCCCTAGCCATTAACACTCTCAATCTTACTAATTTTTATTTAATACCAGTTTGAATGCATGGATGTTTGCTACTATGTATCTCCAGAATAGTTGGATGGATTAGTTTGAATTTACCTCAGATGTAGAAAATAGTCTGGAAGAGCACATAGATTATTTACTAAGATTGTTATCCGCACAGACAAAATCGCGGGCATATTTTAGTCTTATACGGAATTATTACGGTAAAGTTGTAGTAATGGTACCTTTTGCATAGCTGCATATATCCTGTGGCCGATCTCAGCGTCGTCCATGTGTCTGACCAGCTCGCTGTTCCCGTTGCCCGCGTACTCCAGCAACTTCTGCTTTACATGGTCCGTTTTTATAACTTCACCGACCAGCTGACTCCTGAAAACACGTATACAAGAAATATTTACTCATAGCTAGTCATGAAAATAAGTAAAAAAAAAAAAACATACAGACAAACCTTCTTTTGGGAAGTCGGTCAAAAAGTGACCTATAAAATCGCATTTAATGGCTAACTTCTTATCAGTTAGCTTGGTATGGACATTATGCAGAGAGGTGATAACGTAAATAAAAAAATATTAAAAGAGCCTGTCCCACTACTGGCTGATGGAGGTTCAGATAGCTTAAAAATGACGTCACTGACAAATACGATAACAAAATCGGACAACCCATCACATATTTTACACGTTGTATTGTTCAGATACTAAACAATTTGGTGGAACAGGCCCTCTGAATATGGATAGCTAGAGGTAAAGGAAGACCGAAGAAAATGAATGGATTATGTTTTATATGCTGTGCCAACCCTGTGTAGGGACAAGGGCAGGTTAATGATGATATTTTATCATTTGTAAAGTTAGTAAACAGTGAGGGTTCTTACTTTTTCTTCTGTGTGAATACAGCAGCCTTGTCGTGTGGGCAGGTAGGCGGGTGCCATGGCAGCTCGTATTCCACTGACGCTGGTACACCCAGCTTCTCCGTCAGGAGTGTACCTAACCTGAAATATACATCTTACTTATATAAATGCGAAAGTTTGGATGATTGGTTGTTTGTTGGAGTTTGTAGCCTAAACAGCTAAAGAGATCCTAATGAAATTTTGCATAGATGTAGATAGTCTGAAGGAACGCGTAGGCTACTTGTGTTTTTTACACTCACGCGGACGGAGTAGCGGGCAATAACTAGTTATATAAATAGGATAGCGTCAAAACAAATATAGCAATGGAATAAATTAATAGTGTTAAACAGAACAACAATGATTTTTAAAGTTTTTAGTTGACAGATAGGAAAAGACGATTGGTGTGTGCTTGTGACCTTGACCTTTAAGTTGAATTAAAGTTACAAACACTTTAATTAAAGTAAGAAAAGTTATTTAAATATAATAATAAAGCACTAAAGTGTTTTATTTGATTTTTTGATTTGAGTCAAAATTATTACCACATATATGTTAAATATAAACACACTTTAAAAACAAAAGATTCAAAAAATAAAAGGTAAATTTTCACACTTACAATAGTCCCTTGTTTTCAAACGGCAAAAATACAGGATATATAGCTTCTACGTTCTGTGGAAAATTAGGTTCCTGTTCTTTACAGAAAGCTTTAGACGGCCATTCTGGTTCACTGTCGAAATCTTCAGAGTTCCGATTTATTTTCATTGTCGCTGGGAACCTGGAAAAACATATTGAATGAAGAACTATCAGAAATACTAAAGAATTGATTCTTATAATAGTTAGTAATAATAATAATAGTAAAGAATTTGTAATAATGTGTACAAAAATTGTCCGTAACAAGTAAGTAGAATTTCAAAATGTCTTAAAAGAATTTGGAAAAGTCATACTAAAAGTTCTTATAGATTATAACTATGCCAATTTTTAATATCAAAGTATAGAATTTCTGTTTAAAGTATCACACAATTTAATTTATTTCGTAGCAAATGTCTTTACAAATCACTTACAACTGCACTCCAACTTCAAACACTTTCAAGTCATCTTCAACATTACTTGTTTTTTTATCAAACTTTGTATCTTGTTTTGCATCTGTGTTTGCCTTACCTGGATAGTATTAAATAAGTATAAATAGATATTGTAAAATACATAGTAATTAAGTGAATTTAACGGTGGAGGAGATGCATAGGAAGGGGCAATATCCTCTTTATGTGCGTCTCCTCCTACGTCGGATAAAGGTAGGCAACGCATCTGCGATCGCGGATGTCTATGGGCAGCGGTTGCTTCGCCATTTTGGCGGATTCAGGTGGCCGCTTGCTCGTTTGCCACCTTATGTTATAAAAAAAAAAATCTAAATAACCTTTTCATGGCTTTTGAAAACAATATAATCATTTATTACATGACATGCCATGCAAATCTCGAATAACTTATCTTAATATAAATATACATATAGTTTAACAAATGTCTGCATTTTTACTTTACAAAGATTATTTTACTGTTACACAGTTAATATAAAAAAATTTATGACATTAATAATTTTATCTACAGTACAGAACTAATAATTTACAACAATGTAGGTCGGACTGTACTATATATATTATGTAACCTATAATTATGACATTCTATTGAAAGTAGAACAAGTTATCAAAACCCAGACATATTCTAAAAATCATACCAATATTATAAATGCTAACGTTTAGATGGATGGATGTTTGTTAGAGCTTGTAGCCTAAACGGCTGAATGGATTTCGATGAAATTTAGTATAGATGTAGTGATAGTCTGGAAGAAAAAATTGGCTACTCACTTTTGTGTTTTTTAATTACATGCGGACCGAGTCGCGGGCGAAAGCTAGTTTACTATAAATAAAGATAACCATTTACTTACTTGGTATCTCTGGTGTTGAAGGCATCAAATGTTCCTTAAATGCTTTATGTTCCGCAGACCGCAGTAAATCAGACTGGGCCATTAGTTCTGAAGCTAAACTGGAATGCTTGTCGATATGTCTGGCCAGTCTTTGCAGACTATAAGCCGCTTCGATCGCATGTAAACTGGTTTTATCTGACCACAGGTCATTGTATATTGGTCCATCAAGAAAGTACTTGATAAGTGAATTCCTATCACCCTTAACTTTAAGGGATTTAATATCTAGACCGATTAATTCCGACATTTTCTCACAGTTTTTCACGACACTCATATAATCTGCAATTTTAATATAAATATTTTAATTTCCAGACATTTATAACAAATACTATGAAAAAAAATTAAGAAAACATCTTACCATGTCCCTGGTCCAGTTTCATTGCCTTTAGTACTGATGTTTGTAATTTCAGTAATTGACCCTCTTTCTGAGTGTATATTATTAGTTCATCACGCAATTGATTTAATGCTCTTTAAAAAAAATATTAAGAAAATAAGGAATCTCCATAACAATAATGAATATTAATCTTACTAATATTATAAATGCGAAAGTTTCTTAGAGTTTAGCCTAAACGGCTGAACAGATCTCGATGAAATTTATCCTGCAATACATCTATATGTAGAGTATGGTCTGGAAGAACACATAAGCTACTTATTTTTTTAATTCTACGCGGACGAAGTCGTGGACGAAAGCTAGTAATTAATATTTTTCACCTCTATTCTTGTTTTTACTCAAACCACATTTAAAAGTATTTTATCAAAGAATTACCAAATTACAGTATGTTATATAGTCACTTCCAAAACAATCAAAACATCTCATTAAAATAGATAATAATAATTACTTACACTTTTACCACTAACAATTTCTTCCATATATTTGCTAGACAATTTGCACCATGTCTATGTTTAGTAGCAATTTTGAATGAAGGATTCAATTTCAGACAATCATTCAAATGTTTATTTGTATTATTAAATTCGCAAAGCACCGCATAAGCGTTTGCTAGATGAAAATGATTTAAATATGAGTTTGGATTGTGGTCTACCGCTGCATTTAACACAATCACTGCATCTTCTGTCATTTTACTAACATGTAGTATCGTTCCCAGTCCTAATAATGCTAAATCTTTAAATTCTCTGGAAATAAGATGTAATTAATTATTATTAAGTCAACATATAAAAAACAATAAAGTGATGAACTAAAAAATAAACCACCAATTCAAATTTACTTATTACAATTTATTTTAAGTTAATAACTTAAATTTGACTATGGCCTAGTCACCACTATACTCCGAAACCCTCAGTGGGGACATATGTATGTCCCTATATTTCATTCTTTAATTTTATTATATTAATTTAATTTCAATTAAATTTATTGAAATTTAATTTATGTGCAACAAAATGGTTACTAATATCACCTTATTTTATCATTTCTCAACAATGGACACTGTCTCCACTTCTGTGTATTCTTGTTTATTATAAGAACAATGGGTAATTTAAAAAACAAAAAAAAAACATTTTAAGTTGATATTTGAGCTAGTTAACCTTGGTGCATAATGTATAGCCCGGCGACTGCACTCAATTGCCTTAGGAGCTTTACCTCTCAGTCGCCAATACATTGAAGCCAAGTTATAATGCAGCCATGAAGTGTTGTTCTTCTTAAGAATATGAGTCACCCAGTTACCAAACTGATCTAGAGTCATTATTGGTGCCAACTTCTCAGGTAGACGAACCTCCTCTGGTATAGTCAAATTATCTCTTTGTATCATGCCCTAAAAAATTGTTCTAATATTATACATGTGAAAGTTAACATGAACAGATGGATGGATGTTTGTTAGTTTGTAGCCTAAACAGCTGAATAGATCTCAATGAAATTTGGCATAGACATAGAAGATAGTCTGGAAGAACACATAGGCTACTCACTTTTGTTTTTTTTTAATTCCATGCATGCGGAGTCGCAGGTGAAAGCCAGTTATTTATTTGATTAATAGAGAAAACAGATTAGCTATAGATTGAGATTTTCATTTAGCAAAAGGTACATTCACAGATATGTGCTCTACCTTGGTATATAGTCCTATGAATTGTGCTGTAGAACAATTCATACTTTCATAAGAAAACATATAAAATTCAGAATATAACTTTAATTTAGCAAAGACTAATTGTTGGTATGTAATAGTTTATCAGGGGGAAAAGACCTAGCGGAGAGACCTATGTGCTGGTCTGACCAAATAATCACCACCCTCAAGACAATTCATAGTGCCCGAATCACCACATTACAGAGAATCACACAGACTGGAGATGTACTATTCAAGACATTATCAATGAGATGTTGTGAATCTCAGGAATATGGAAACTATGCTGAGTTAGTTAATTAAAGCTTACCTCCAAATGTTCAAATGTAGACATACTGAAAATTAATGATGATATTTTCTTGCAGTCTGGGACATGTAGATCCATTGTAAAGAGAGGACGTGAAACTTGGTACACATTGTCTGGTATATCCCGAGAACTACCATCATCAGAATATGCTACATACCAGTCCAAGAGTTTAAGCTGACCGGCTTGCAAGCAATTTCTATCAGAGATAACTATCATACCAATATCAGTGTTTTTGTCCACATCGTTCCACAATTTGTCAATTATTATTTGCCTTTTTGACAAATCATTAAAAATATCTATAATTTCATTCCAATATGATTCTTGGTCTATGAAAGCTAATAGATCGTATGGTCGAGCCAATTCAAATGGAGAATCAACCTGCGAGTGGTAAAAAAAAAATAGCATAAATTAAAATCCATAATATATTGAAAAAACATCAAAATATATTACATAGTGTAATACCTTTGGCTGTATTAAGCCACTTTCAGTGACCATCCAATGTGTATTTGCCTGTATACCATCAAGGCGGCATACAATGAAAATAAAAATAAGCATGATGCCTTTCATTTGTTCTTCTCAGTTAAAGATAATGCGGTATACTAGCATTCTATTTAATACAGCCGGCTGATAACATAAAACTGGCACTTTTTTATCACACAATACGTACGGACAATTATAGTGGAGGTCCAGAACTGACAGAACAAAGACAAAATTGTACTTTGGTTGTCAAAATACAAAACATCAATAAAGTTAAAGACAGATTATATATTTTTATTTATATTAGTTTTAAAAAATTTATGAGGGGGTGAAAAGTATATCACCCCATCCTAGATTTTTTAATAGGAATAAAGTGTTATGTTCTGACTTGTGTACGGTTCTTGAGACAAAACAGTAAATAAAAAGTATGCAGCAAGTGGAATTTAAAAGCACAAGAGTCTCTATTGAATTACTTTTCATGTTGTAGCAAACTAAATAATAAATTATATTAAGGCGGTCCTCATACAATTGATTTTACATGGGGTAGTCTAGCAAAGTATTTTGTAGTTGAAGAATCTGGCCAAGAGAATATCAATTTAATGGCTATTAAATAATTGTGAGAGTTACCATGAGAACCAAAGACATTTGTTTAAAAGGGAAAATAAAATAATTGTTGAGTTACAAGTACTGCAGCTTTCTGCTTGGTCCAACCTACTTTGTTGGCTTTAGTCGCCTTATTTTCAGATCTTCAATGCGCAGGTGCAAATAACCTCAGTCAATCCGCGTCATGGGTCATCCATACGCTCTTTTCTTCTTTAATTGTAAAACCAAGAATTCGCTTTAAAGCGCTGTGCAATAATTACATATTAGAAAAAATAATGTTTAAAGTCAATGTTGTGATCATGGACACAAAGTGTAACATGTGAAATTCCTGTACTTAAAATGAGTCCAATTACGGTGTTCAGCGTTGAAAGAACGAAATAATTAATAATATGTAAAGCTATTTCGTTAATATTAAAAAATGGAAAATGACGCACAAACACAATCGCCACAAAATCTAAACATTGATCATACTAATGAAAAATTAAATGTGAATCGAACTATTAAAATTTTGGAATATAAGGTGACAAAACCGAATGCAGTGTTTAATGCCAGTGTTTTATAAATTAATTATTAAAGATGAATTATTTACTTTTAGGGTTTGCTTTGGACATGTGCTCTGCGAGAAGTATGTTTAATTGCGCTTTGGCTCCCGCTCGGCGCATTAGTATTTTGTTACGTGACTGCATCTATATTTCAAGCAGATGATATACATGAAACGCACTGTAGAGTAAGTTACTTCATCTCTCTTATTTAATTTTACTCAATTCTTATCTCTATATTTCTTCTCTGCCGATTTTATTGTTTCCAAATTTAAATTCCAGGTTTATAATGTAGTGCCGTCGATTAGCGCAATAACTGGTATCAGTCCACAGAGATATGTTTGGAGGATATGTATCGCCTACCATTTAGGACCAAGACTCTTAATAGGATCGTTGTATTACAACTATCATAAAGAACGAACTTCGCATATCAAGGATGAAAAGGTATTTGTAATTCATACTTCGATCATAAACGTAACGTATGACTCAAATAAAATTTTAAAATAGTTACTCCATGAAAATTAATTATTAAAAAATATGATATCACCTGAATTGAACCTTAGCATTTCATCTATCATAAACAGTTGACAACTGAACACTCATTGCTGGTGGGTTTGTTGTATAATACAAATACACATTTATTTTTTGTTTTCAGGTCCGAAAACAAGCAACTAAACTAGGCGATGCCTGTTACTGGCTCAATTTATTAGAACTATTTGCACTTACAGGAGTGACGTACGTTTCGAATAGAGAAAATTATTGTAAGTACAAAATTTTTGTAATTATAAATGCGTATGCAACTTACAGACTAGAAATTGAAGGTCTTAAAAGCAATCCTTTGTTTTCCAGTTGTTCATGAAAAAATATTTATAGTATTTATGGTCGCCTCCCTTCTGCATATGCTGTGTCGCGCAAGGGTGGGCAATATCGGCAGTGAGGCGGTGGAACCCATCAGGACCAACAAGCTGGTTTGGATACTCTTCTACCTGGCAATTGCAGCCACCATTGGACTTATTATATTCTTCCTACGCCATCGTTTGCTTTGTCGTCCTTTGGGTAAGATAATCTTATACTTAAATTAATATTCATATGGGCATAGTGTTCTCAAATTAGAATTCTCAAAATTGGTGTAACTAACCGTACTTTGATACAGTGCGCTGGACTGGAAACTGGCGCTAGTGACGCTAAAAACCGGTACCTTTGGTTGTGGTACTACTATACCAGTCTTAAAATTGTTATTTAAAGTGTTATGTGATAAAAAATAATACGCTTTTTATTTATTTCAGCTTTCACCTGGTTTTCTATATGCGAATACATTTTAGCGACAACAAATATGGCATTTCATGCAATCGTAGTGCGCGATCTGCCTCTTCATCAAATCCAAGTCTTGTGCCCGGACCGAAAAAAAGATAATTAAATCATTGTCTATGCGCGGAATGTTAACTTGCCTATTAATGAAAAAATTATGACATTAAAAACGGCGGGAAAATCATACAAGTGCTGTGCAAGTGCATGGATTTGCCAAATAAATAATTAAAAATACATCAATGCATTCTATTTAAGGAGTTAATTAAGTATTGTAGATAAATAGAAATATACAAAAAATGTTTATAATATATTGCCGTTATGTTTGATGTTCACAGCAGCACAGAATATTTTAGAGCACACAATTGAAAATGGCGCGCAATTAAACGGTTTTAATTATTTCTTACTATTGTTGATTATTAAATATTAAATAGGAAGAAATAGCTGTTACATTAGTTTGTATTTTGTATTTTTTTGTATTAATTAGATGCGATCTCTTTAATACTTATAGATGATAGTAATTTGTAATATTAAAAATTAGTAAATTAATTATGAATCCATATATTGTAGAATCTTAATTAAGTCGAAAACGTGTCAATGGATACAGTATTATAGAAGTACAATTTAAATAATACTGCCTTAAATGAAATCGAAATTGATAATTACAAAATGTTTTAAATATTATGAAATAGAGGAGTTGGAGACGGACCAAAAATTTTAATGGCATTATTATATTTAATTACTTGTAAAATATGGAAACATATCTTTTGAAATTTTAAAAATTAAGACGAATGTTTTTAAATATTCTTTTAACGTTCAAGCGAATGTTTCTATCGATAGCCAGCTACTGCTGTAGTGTTTCTACTTTTTCTAATATTCCTACAAGTATTATACATGCGTACAAACTTGGATGAAAACAACAAACTTTTGCTAACAACAGTGTATAAATAATTTACAGGGTCACATTTTGAAACAACACTTGTGATTAAAATAAATAAAAATAAACAGAAAAATCAATATTAGCACCACAGACTATAAAAAAGTTTATCGCGATTCTAGCGCTCGGCGCGGATTTTAGTGAAATATGTACAGAAAAAATATTTTGCGTAGGCTTGCGAAATGCGACCTTGATCAACGAATAATAAAATAATTATACCGAAAAAGTGTGGTGATGCATATTTATGGCGAAACATAAGCCAAAGTTGACTTCCATAACATCAATCAACGACTGTCAGTTAGTAGTTAAAACACGCGTTTAAAACAGTAGTATAGTAAGATTTTTTGTTGTAGCTATCTATAGTAGTTATTTAAAACTTAATATTTCATCTTAAGACACATTACAGTTTCCAATAAGATATTTAGGATTTCATATAAGTTAAAGATGAAGAACTTCATCGCACAACATTTTTGTTTCAACTTAGATACATTTAGTAATATTGATAAAAGTTAGAGTGTTGTTTAACTATGGTACAATCTAGTTGACAAATAAAATAAATATAAAAAAACATTGGTTTATCAAGTTTTAAATAAAATAAAAACAAAGAAAAAAAAGTCCTGTGAAAATTAGCAATAATGTGATACTAAAAGAAATTTAACTATTGCTTTACTGTCTTTATCTGTTTGTATAACAATCATTGTATTGATCATAGACATTTATTTTACCAAAACTGTTTTATTTGAATTACGTAATTAAATTTTGGCTCGCGATTGATATACATTCGTAGGAAGATAATACTTTCGAACAATGTTATTGTTGCTATATACACGTAACATATACGTAAATAAATAATAAGAGCGAAGATAATTAATATTTTCGATGTTGAAAGCCGATATACCCCTAAACTTTAGTAATACCTGTGTTTTTCCAAGAAATTAAATTCTGCTTATATTGATTTGTTGATTTTATTTGACCTTTAAAATGTTTATAGTTGTTTAACTCCTTTAAAAATGACTGATTCATGATTTCAAGCATTTCCAAGTCTAAGGCCCTTTTCCACCACTGGCTGATCGAGGCTCAAATAGCTTAAAAATGACGTCACTTTCACATAAGGTGACAAAATCTGATATTTCCATCATACACGTTGGTTTGTTATCAGACAATTTACAATTTGGTGGGACGGGCCCTAAGTAATTTAAAACTCTAGCACCATCTATATTCGAAAAACTAAAATACAAGATTCAATCAAGATGTCACATGTGTAAGAAGTATTTGGTTAATAAAAGATCTATTCCTTTTCAACAAAAAAATTAATTACAAATTAAATCATAAGTAACAAAAAGTATTATTGAAATAAGTATTATAATTACCCACGGAATAATTTAAAGAGCGCCATCTGTTGTGCAAAGTGAGAACTAACACATCTTCTATTGCCAGATGGCGTGAGTGAACTCAACGGTTTGAAATAGAAAAGCTTTCTATCTCTGTCTTAACTAAGATGGCGGCGAACGGCAGCTACGCAGGTAAAATTTGTGCATGTGTTGGTGTATATGTGCACGGAATTTCACGTTTGACCACTCCGGCCGCGCACACAGGCACAGAAAACCGGGTGCGTGCGGGGCGCGGGGAGCAACGTCCGTGAAGTTGTGTCAGCATATGCGCAAACGAGGTGCGCATTCGTCGCGTGCGTTGTCGGGATTCTTTGTGCCATTCTTCGCATACCAATAAGAGTATATTCTTTATATTTACTCTTAATTTAACATATTTTCAAAATTCGGCCCTTCACTACATCTTCAAACTCCGTAATAGGTGAGTAAAAAATAATTTTACAGTGATTTTCATACAGTTAACTCGAGATTTTGGTGATTTTTATTCGGGAATGTCAACAATGCGATCGCAATCCTGCAATATTTTACATAGTTGTCGCGTTTGCTTCGCTTCGACTTCCGGTCGTTCGGGTGTCGGCATTTCGCGATGTAAACATTATCTAGTTTTGGGAGCGGGACATTCGGGAAAGGTGTTAGGGCATGAAGTGTGCTCGAGTGTTTTTGTGTTGTTGAATTCGCTCGAGTGTGCCTACTGAGATGGCGCAATTTTCGAAAGACGCGGTATGGTATGGTTCGCCCGCGTTACACTTCAGTCGCGTTGGTGGCTGTATGCGATTTGACGTATTCCGTGCCGTGCGCGGTGATGACACTTGTCAACTTATTTTATGAAATGTCAAACGTTTTACATGCATTGCGCGAGTGAATGATAAACAAATTAACAGTGAAATTGATTTAAATGCAGTGAATTTCTTAACGGTGACATGGACTGTTATTACTCGAAATATTATCCGAGGCGTGAGTACTTCTTAATTCAAAATAAACAAACAAAATTCCTTAAATAACTAATTGAATTCCAAACATTGTACTAAGTTTAGAACAAGTTTAACTATCACTAATCTTATCAAAAAAAGATTAAACGTGGTTTTAAATCCTACTGCCTTGCTTATTAATTAATGTTGTTTTTTTTAAATAAATTAATTTTTAATTATTTCAAGAATTTTTAAATTTTCTTTCAGCTACCAATCCTACAATATTTTTTTATTTAATGTAAAAATAACATTGATATTAAATTGCAATTTTTCTAAATTATTGATAAAATAAAATTTAAGAATTCGAATTAATAATGTTTTATTATAAAATTGTGTAAAATAAATAAATAAAATGTAACGTTATTAAATTATTTATTTATCAATTTTAACCAAATTATAAATAAAATTATATAGTCATTCTTTTACGTTTTATGAATATCAATTTAAATTAATTTTATTATTTGATTAATATTATTTTAAAGTGCTAATAAAATAATTTATCGACTTTTCGAATTTAGAAGCTCTTAAGGCGTCGTTTACGATAGTGCAAAACAAACGGGACTAAAAGTAGAACGAAATTCGAATTTAAATTATACAAAAGTGTCTTTTTTATTATAAAAAGTATAGTATATTAAAATTATTAGTGATTACGTTAATAATGATAATTTAAATTGTTTACAGGAAAACACTTTGCGAGTTTGTTGAAACATTAAAGTCTTTCATTTCTATAAAATCTCATTTTATCGTTTGACGTAGTTAGTTGACGGCAAGTTGACGGGCAATAATTTCTAATTCTCAGTTGACGTATTCGGACTAAAGTAGTGACGTTTTATAATGAACATTTTAAATTTGTTACCTCGATAATAGATATATTTATGCAATTTTCACTAATAATTAGGAATTACTAATGTCTATTAAAGTGATAGTACAACTATAAATATCTTAATCATTTTTAATTATAAATGTAAGTATAATTCAAAGGACAAATTAATAGTAACATTATGATTATGAGACACTATCGCGAGAAACCATACTAATTGATGTTAACTAATTGATGAAATATTATAAAAATGCTTTATTTGAGAAAAAAAGAGTGATCTAATAATCGTAAAAAATAAATTTAGTTTTCCCGCCAAATTTTCTTCATAGAAAACTTCTCATCAAAAACATCGAAGATGATCTTCATTGTAAAACTTATATATTATCATTAAACATTTGCAAATTAAATACATATGTATTTAATAAAAACTCCCTTATGGTTCAGTTTTTGCAACAAACGTTAAGTGTACTAGAAAGTCTAGAACATTCGACGGTAGACCATAATTCTAGAGGCAAATTATATATACATTGTCGACCTATGATTTTGTAATGTGTTCCACTAGTCACTACTACCACAGCTCTTGTGTTTTAACTAGCTGTTGCTTGCGAAAAATATAAATAATAAAAAATATGGCCTATGTTACTCAATGAAAACGTAAGTTTTTAATAGTGGAATAATTCCAAAAATTGGGCCAGTATTTTTTGAGTTATATCGACACATAAAAATACAAATCTTTCCTCTTTATAATATCAGTATAGGTATATTTTTTCTAATAATTTAATCAATTTAATGCAATATTAAAACGTAAAGGAAAACTATGGTTTCAAGTTGAATATTGTCGTCAGCGAGTCACCGATCTCTCGGAAGATGTATCAGTGGTCTCTAGCGGCTGCCAAGAGTTATTTTGGTCAAAACAAGTTGATGTTTTTATTGCGACGCCGCGACAACGAAGAAGATGTGTTAACTAACACTTTGGCCCTAACTCGTAGCCTATCTAGATTTATAGATGTAATTGTTTTATTAAGAAAGAGGATTGAGGAGAGAGAGGATGAGGATTAAGAAATTAGCTGTAATTCTTTTATTAAGAAAACAACGGGTTATCCTCATGTTAAATACTGAAGTTTTCATGTATTTTATCATTGTCTAATGATTCATTTGTGTTAGGTTGACCTAAGGTTAAGAGTATGACTCAAGTTGCGTAGTTCGGAAAGTTTTTGAATAGAAAACAATAACGAATGGTTAAATGTAGCCGGGAAACCGGGTATAAGTAAACTTAATGATATAATTAGAAGTTTGGAAATAATATGAGTTCAATTATTTAACAGGTAATCTTACTTCATACTAATATTATAAATGCGAAAGTTTAGATCGATAGATATATGTTTGTTTGAGTTTTTAGCTTAAACGGCTGAACGGATTTCGACGAAATTTGGTATGGATGCAGACGATAGTCCGGAAGAACACATAGGCTACTTACTTTTGTTTTTTTTTCCACGCGAAGTCGCTGGCGAAAGCTAGTAAGATATAATTCAATGTCATAAATTTAATTGATAATTTAAACTCATTTTATTGCGATAAGAAATTATTTTTATTAACAGTTAAAAAGTGGTAAAAATAAGTGCGTAATATAGTTTTATGCATAGTCCAAGCCTACGTATATATTCGCAAACATTAGAAACCAGTACAGTCGGTAAACACAGCTTAGTGATCTTATTATTCCGTTAAATGAACAGCGATTGTTGCAACAC
>NW_013525916.1:2057893-2065069 GCF_000836215.1 Papilio polytes
TTTTAACATAGAATAAGATAACAACCAAATCTGAACCTTTAAAATGCGCGTTTATTTTGTATGTTTTATTATTTGTATCGACCTCGGATGAATGGATCCATTTCCAATACTAGAAGTAAATAACACAACTAATTTAAGATGGTAACATCAATTTATGGTTGTATTAACGATTGCTTTGCACGTGTGTTTACTAGTGTGTTTCATACATGTTAGGGTTATACCCGGGCCACCGTGGCGGCTACCTGCTCCCAACCTGTGCTCTTTCAATAAAATTAATCCCCAAACAAACTTCCCGACCACGAATCAAAACCTCTACCACAATAGACTACGTGTTATGGTATTTCCTTACAAGATATAATGCTACCTTGATAATGGGATTCGTGATAACAATTTGAACAAAGACAATTCCAGCTAAAACTAAATGTAGTAATTATCTATATTTCGTTTTAGCTTGAATATTGGACTACAAATGTTACATTTGCTTAATTATTTAAAAAGATTAAGTCTGACTTTAGTTTAGTATTCTTTTATTTTCTTCAGATAAAATTGGTAACTAGTTAATTTGATGATTTAACAAAATCCGAACTGAGTTCTAGATCCCGTCGGCTTTTGTTCAACTTATGGTAGAGCATGTAACTTGTGTTGTAAAGTTTTTATATTTTCAAATGTTCAGAACAAATAATCCGTTTTCCAAGAAATACATATTATAAATAATAAATTATGTTCAATAGTTTTTATTTACTGTTATTTTTTATGGATTAAATAATTTACATGTATTTTGTCGTGGACGAGGCGAGCGTTGAAAAATTTAGCCGCGCCGACTGGAGATATCATTGAGACGGCTGTCCAGTAGCCTCGCTCTATTCTCGTACTCCTATTTGTGGACTACTCTCACGGGAAGCCCTCACTATATCTCTACTAAAATCAATCCTAACATAAGAGCTGTAAGTGCGAATTTACTTTCTCCACACTCGCCCGTATGACCTTTCGCCGCGCGGAGGGGATTTGAGCGAAAGGACCCACTCCTTGCCTCTTATTTATCTTAATTTCGCTCTCCAAAGAAATGACAAATGAGGATTATGGTTGTGCTAAATTGACGCAACTTATGAACGCTACTTATTAAAGCTTATCCGCGTAAACAATGCGTAAAATTATTGTGTTACGTTTTGCGTGGGTCGCACTAAAAGTAAATTGTATGAAGACATATTCTAAAATTAAACCTTAAATATGTTTTTTTGATATTTTAATGATTTCTTTATTGTATAAACAAGGGTAGTTAAATGATTTGTTTTGATATTTTTAAGGTTATAAACATCATTTAATTGATCTCATCTCAATAAACATACATGCTCTAAAACTGTAGTCAAGTAATTTTTATTTAAATATGTCAATTACAGAATTTTATGAAAATCAAACTTTTCCTAAAGTACAATTAAACGAAACATATGTTAGTAAAGTTTGTGGTCAAAGTTGTCAATGTCTATCGACAACTAATTATGAAAACGTTGGCACAACACTAGCGGAGTAACATCAAGCCGACCATGAGTTTGTCAATAATTCACCCGATTGAGTCGGCTGCAGTACAGGTAGTATGGGGCCGCTTTGACTTCACTTGTTAAACTATCGCTGTTCAATCGGAATTGTTGCCTCCGCTCTACTCCGCTCTCCGTCCATTCTTGGCGATTTAATTAAACTTGTTATTTGTACGTTTTATTTCGCAATTGCTACCGTGCGCCCGATCGTGCAGCGGTGCGCCCGACTGCTTTGTTCATGCTGTTTGAAGTGTTCATACAAAGAGTTTTGTTAACTCATTACGGTAGCTTCATGTAATTTTGTTTTTGACCGACGATACTGTTGTGGGAATACCTTTAGAGTCTAATAGACTTCAGTTGGATAGAAGTTTTTATCGCGGCGCCAACACGTGCCAAGCACGACAATATCCAGGTCGGATTGGGTCGTTTAACTAATTTGTTGTTCAGAAACTTTATAGTTTTGGTCGCATCTTCCGGATTAATAGCGATCTGTTGACAACGAACGAACGAAGTTAATGATGACTTGCATATCAGACATCTCACAGACAAAGCCGATGTATTTCGTTAGTACGTTAGTTATAATTATTAAGAATCTACTAGCGAGCGGCGGAGTTTTTCTTTTGTAACATAAACAAATCGTAGACAGCCATTCACAACTGAGCTCAGTTAACCATTTCCCTTGTCAATGAATCATATTCACAACCGCCCGTTGTATTTATAATATAACTTGTGATCAATTACATCTACGGTTGCTTCTTTTCTCACCAATTACATAAACTCTGTGGGATTCGTTCCTTTAATACACTTGGAGAAGGAAAATTCATATGTAAATTTAAAATGAATAAATTTAACACGTCAAGAATTGCGCAAATGTAAAGATGCGTTGTAAGAAGTCTGTTCTAGAACTACGCACTGCTTTTCATTCTTAAATGTCTAAATTTAGTTAGGCTCTAGTTAATCTATACTAATATTATAAATCTATAATACAACCAATAACCTACGTTATCAATGAGTAACATAGGCTATTTTTTTGCAGGCGAAGTCGCGAGGAACAGCTTGTTATAAATAACTTATATACAACATATGGCCCAATCTAAGAGTCTAATTGTTAATCTGGACTACACTATATCTTTAGAGTAGGAAGAGGTCTAGACTGAATCTATTTCGCAAATCCTTTGGCATTTACATCGTTATGACCTTTGTAAAGTACTGTTGCAATACATTAATGATGTACCGATTGTACGGTCTTTAACTATAATAAACATAGGACTAGACAATAGTTAAGCCGTTTATTCGACACAACATTCGTGTAGACACCTATGTTAATCACTTTTCTGTAATGTATATCGGGGAAAAAATGATTTTACGCTAGCAATTATAACTGACGTTTGTAGACAAGATTTTAACTGTCTGATGAACTGTACGGTTTTCTTTTTTGCCTACACACGTTGATATCGTATCGATATTAAACTGAAGGTGTGTAGCGGGCTTTAGGATTCAATAAGACCAATTTAACTTATCGCAAAGAATGTAAATCTCACTCTTAAATAATAGATCAAGTTTTGGTTAAAATAGTATAGTAATAAGAAAACGAACGATTCCGATTAACAGGAAAAATATTCAATCATTAATATAAATTGTATGTTTATTGGTATATTATTCTACTTGTATTAAAACATCCGCTATTCGCAAACCCTAAAGCCCTTTCCGCTGCGAGCGGTATCCTAAAACCAGTTCTCAGTCGGAAGCAACGCATCACGCGTAAACCTTTAAGGACAGCTTTTACAACGATTACATTTGGTTTTTGAAAATGCGATCGTACATTTAATTTTTTTATATAAATGGTGCGTTAAATATACTGTATAAAGTTTAATTTCGTATTTAATTTATCTGAAAAAAATGATTTATTCACCTAATTACTGCAAATATCACGAATTTCTTTATTGTGACCTAATGATATTTGCGTAACGTTGTTACTTTGGAATATAAATACATTAGTGATTTATTGACCTTAAACGTATATGGTTGTTTTTGATAAATTAGGGTCTATGATTCATTTCCTTTGCATATGATTTATGCGAAACATTGTAGAGTGGTTCAGGCGATTGCCGAGACTCAAAGATTGATGTAGCGACGCCACCGCCGCCGCCGCCTGTCGCTAGGCGCAGCGGCTGTCGCACTATAAATTAACCGCGATTCATATTAGATGCGGCATATTAAAGCCCAACACCATCTCTCTCCAATTTCCTCTAAACATCCTTGGTTAGACAGGGATAGAAAACAGTGGCGTTACCGCAGGACTGCTTTTTTTGTTCCACGGCGACGCTAACCGTTAGCCGTAAAGTTTGTTACTTTAATGACGTTTTAAGCAAAGATGTTTAGTACACAATAGGTAGGAACTTTCATATGCTATTTGAATTTAAAAACCCTTTTGTCGTTTGTGTCAATACTTTTTTAACACCTATACATCAAAGATGCGACAGCATTTTTGTTTTCGTTTAAAAAAGTCGATACATTAACTGCTTGGACTCGAGTAACCTGTATGTAGTTAATGGTCGTATAGGCCTCGTTAAATCGCCAGCAAAGAAGTATTTCTTACTTATTTAGGTTAAACATAACGTGTATAGTCTGAGTCGTTCCGACGAGATCGCGCGGCCCTGGCGTACCTATCTGCAATCGGTAAATGGTTACTTTAGGTCTCGGCGCGCGCGGCATCCCCCATGGAATGTCACTGTGGTCGTGTGTTCTTATATGTGGACTCGGACTCAATTTTTTCTTATCGCCGATGCATTTTCTGCGAGTTTTCAATGCGCGGCTCGAAGCCGCTAGCGTCTAGTGTCGTCGTACTGTTTTATTGCCGAGATAATTTAGCTGGCAATTTTTTAACCCTATATTTAATGATCTAAATCTAAAGAGTAATTTATTCTGTGTGGTCCATTTTAAGCACTTATATAATGGACGCTTTTATGATGAGCATTCGGATATCTATTTGGATAATTTAGAAACTTAATTTGCTGTAATAACTTAAATAAGTTCACTGGAGAAATATTATAATTCAAATGTTACGTGTTTGTTTTAAATTGTACTTATATTGTGCAAGTTATTGTCCTACGTCGGTCATAACAATACAAAGACAACACGCATTTTTCCATTACCGTGTAATTCCGCTTGGAGATGTTACAATCACAGACTTCAACGCTTATATGTTGTTACATGATAACACTGTGAACTTTATGTCGTTGATATAAGATTCATATTTAAAAGTATTCACGACTTTGCACTGTAGAAGCGGGCGGTAATAACTCGCTCGCGTCATCCATCACCTCGTCGCAATCGCTCCGCTGTCATGTCAGTTTCACACGAGGGTAGCATTGTGAGACATGGTAATAGACAGCGTAGTTCTGATATTGTTTTATACAACACTGTGTCCTATGTTTAAACTCATATTAAATGAACGATATAGTTTGTAGAGTCGACGAAATGTGCTATTGGAATAATCAGTATTTTACATTTTTGACTCATGGCTTAACGATATTCTTAACGAAATGTGACTGTCTACGTACTCTGTTTCGTCTCAGCGTTTGAGTTCAAACAATAACAATACTGAACTGCCTTAATACTCTGTCTGTGCTGCCCTCGTGTGAAACTAGCGTCAGTTCTATTCCGGGCCGGTACGTTTTCGCTAATGATTGCCCATCGGCGTGAGATCGAGCGACATTTACACAGCTCGCCTGACAACTATATGTATTTATGTATCAAAGTGTAATCCAGTAGACAGATCTAAGCACTTCTGATAACTTACTCGTATGCTTTATAAAGCTAGTAAAATGACTACAGAAATTATAAACATTGATGTTTGATTAGGTATATTTATCTAGATGTTGTGTTAGGAATCTGTCCGTGTATATGGAAAGTGAGACGATTATTTGAACGTATTTGTAAATTAAATTATGTTAAAAAGGTGTGATAAATGTCAGTTTTTAACAACGCAAGTCGTTCACAACAATGTATGAAAGAAACAGTTGAAAGCCAAAAGCCTCCAGGTCCATAAAGTTATCAACACAAAATGTGTAAGAGAGTTTTTATAAATCACATTGTTCGAAAGCAATCGAGTTTGTATTCAGTTTTATCACATTTATCGATTTGAATTCAACAAGGATATAATGACCGCTAACACGAATCGGATAATTTTTGCTTATACGCTCGTAGCCGCGCTTTCCATTACAAACACAGGCATGCGCCGCGTTCCACGTGAGAGGGCTTATAATTTATTCGCGTCGCAGTTTTCTGGCGACGATTTTCCCACAGGGGCGGTGTCTCAAACGCGCCGCGCCCGCCCTTTATGTTGGTTTTTTTGTGGCGGCACAAAATACACCCGGGGAAAACATTCAGTGATAACTGGCAACAATCGCTGCCGCCGGATGCTCCCTTCCATTCCTCGCATACCTCTCATCGGACTTCGGTTCGTGCTTTTTCATCTAGTGACGCGTCCGAAGCCTCCAACAATCCGCCCGCTGCCCCACCGCTCGCCTGATGCCCGGCACAACAATCCATTATTCTTATTTAATTGGTGTAGCATTTGAAACCACTTTTGTTGGTTTTTGTATTACCTTAATAAAGAACCATTTGTTTGTGATTAAAATAAATTTGTAACTTTACTGCTACCAAAAGCTGCCATATTGTTTTGCACTTAAATTTAATGAAATTTATATGATTATTCCCGATTAGCTTCTCAAACTTTGTATCTATAGATTTTCTCTTCATTCAACCTTGTCAAAAAAATTCGCTTGTCTCTAGTAGTTTAAAAAATAATTCCTACTGTTTTTGAATTCTAAATGAGTCAAGGCTGACCAAATGACTAGAAATCTTCATTAGTGTTGGTAATTGAAAGTTACACGTGTCAAACTGTCCTTATTGATCTGTCTACAACTACATATTTACTATCTTAGAACATTTAACTACAAGAAAATTATTTTGTTTCTATTTATTTAATTCCTAGCATTAAAACAGGAAACGCATTAATAGGCATTGTGTGTCGGAATCTAAACAATAACTATAATAAATGTTGCTACATACCGTTTCATCGATTATGTTTTATTTATTGTTGTAAGAAACTAACTTGTCGAGGTTTCTACGTAAACTTAATACTGTGTTAAGACTTAATTTTTACGTAACATATGTTTTATTAACTATAGTTTAAAAATAAGTAATTTATTACAGTAAATTCGAGTCGAATATTTGTACAGGAGGCGAGAATAATTTTCGTCTCATGACAAACTAGCTGTTGCTCGGGACTACGTCCGCGTGAGATTAAAAAAAAATAGTAAAACCCTATGTTACTGAGTGATACCAAGCTTTTAATGGTGCAAGAATTTTTGAAATCGGTTGACTAATTTTTGTGATTTTTAAATATATACAAATCTTTCCTCTTTATAATGTTAGTATAGAAATGCGAATAGCGGATGTTTAAATAAATGCTCGGGAATTGTGCCTGAAGTATCTATTAGCGAATAAATAATAAGTTTTATTGCCTGACAATCAGATTTCTATATTCATAGAGACGGAACGCGCCACGGCTTGCTCTAGTAAAAGTAACGTTTTTATTAATGTCCCATTGTTTCTCGATCGCCGCTCCGGATTGATT
>NW_013525916.1:2065131-2074783 GCF_000836215.1 Papilio polytes
GGTCCCGTGGTCGACGGACGGACGGTTTCGAGTCGTAAACACGAGGGCATATAAATACACTTACAGCTGAAACCTTCATTAAAATTTCTCGTGAATACCTTTTATAAAAATTACCACATCGGTATGGCATCGTAAGCGGAGTTATGTTCGCTTTTTGGTGTTGAATGCATACCTTAGCTTTGAGGTGGCTTAAGTGGACGCCTAATGCCGCCCTAATAGCCTACCGCATAGGAGAGGACGTCTGAGCCATTATAAACTATTTAATTACGTATATTATGTTAATACTTGTTATCCTAGACACCGTTGTCTAAGACAATGTTCGTTACATGCCTAAAATTCTTGGGCACGAGTTTACAATATGATTTATACGCCCTTTATGTTTATATATCTATATTAGACCATCCCATTTAGATATACATTATGTTGTATTATTTGTATTGATAACAAAAGCGTTGAGTTAGTGTTGGCAATGGTGTCTATTTTGGGATAGGCAGATTTATTATACTGCCTATTACTAAAATGGAATCTGTATTTAAAAACAAAAATCGCATTGGATGTAATTGATATGAAAGGAAGTAACATGTACCGAAGCATATTAAACGAAATCGCAATATTTATTCTTTTAAGTGCTCTTAACAACGAAAGTGAAAAAGAACATTAAACTAATTCGTAGATTAGAAAGTTTGTAACACACATCTGTCCTCGGATTTTGTCGTATTCAAAGCACTAGCTTAGACAATAAATTGTAAGCGACTATGTAGTCAATGGTTTTGTGTTAAGAGGTTTCAAATCAACACAACAGTTGCAACGCAATGTAAAGCTGCTAATCGCTTGTTTATGAGGATTATCTTTCTCAGGTCTGTTTTGTTCAAAGGATTTAGACATTAGAATTATAGTCAGTTTCAAGCAACGTTGTTGCTAAAGTTTAACTTAATCTTTGTGTTCCTAACATGTAATAGGTGATGAAACTTAGTTTATCTTCAGAAATTTGTTAGTATTGTATTTAATTCTACTTTTTTAAGTAACCTTCAAGTCTTTATAACTCCCCTTTTTATCTATTTACACGATAAAGCAATATTAATTGTTTAATTTGTATAAACAAGTAATCCCAGGTGGTATCTTTTAAGATAAAATAAGATATTTGTGTTGAAAGTACAACAAAATGTAAATATCAAATGTTAAATATATTAACAAGTCAATTTGCGTACAGTTGAAAATACCACGGTCTTATTCTGTGCCATCGGAATCGTCGCCGCAAGCGGGAGAATCTCATAAATAAGCCATCGCTATTTAGCTAACAATCGGGCCCCGATGGGCATTCGGTCAGATTCCGTGCAGGCTGCCGTGCGAGCCACGTGTGTCCGCATGCCTCGGCTGGGACATGCCTCGCCTCGGCTACCTCGAGTTGCCTCGCCTCCGCTCGCATTCAACCCCTATGCCGAATATTCCATGCACAATGGACGTATGCAATACCAGCCAACATCCAGTAATGCAGTCCGCCCAAATTGATTGTCCCGCGAATATCTAAATGCTTTTCGTGTATCCTCTTTCAATCAAATCGATTTTACTGACAGTATTTTTACTTAAACTCACATGTAACATGTATTAAAATTTCTAAGTCATCGCTATTAGATTTTTTTTTTAATTTTACAAAATTGGTTTCTTTTCTTTCATCTTGTGTTCTGGTCCAATTTTTTGGCCATTATTTTTAAACTTGTTGATCGATATTTTTAAGCTTTTGAAGGTGAAGATATTAAGTGTAATTTGGTTGTCAATATAAATAAGTTAAACGTGAATTACGAAAGCGATATTGCTTAAAGTTGTACACACGAAAATTAAGTAATCATTAAACTGAATGGAAAATTTTCTGTGAAAGTAATGTAAGGACATGTTAACTGAAAGTGACTGGTTGTGTGATTTTGAAATTTATTGCAATAGGGCAGTTATGTCTACCCTGTATTTATGGTAAGGTATTTATGTCACTGGAAGTATATTTTTAATACAAACATCAATTAAATACCCAATAGTACTTTATTACGCACAGACTAGATGCTTTCTTCTTTCGTGTTTAAAGAAGTTTCTTTAAAGCATGAATCATCTTGTATATTAGCTCTTGGTTTTGTAAATGTTGGCAACGACGTATAGTTAGTCATGCAACAGGAAAAAAAACTTTTTTCTAAAGATCAACCGAAAAAAAGCAAATACACAACGAATATGTTCGGCGCTAATTTCTGATTCGCGTGCGCGTCTCGAAAGATCTTATATACGTCCACTTGTGTGATATAAAGTCGAGTTACGTTTTATGACTTTATCTTTTATCGAGATCTTTAAAAAATACAACTTTGACTTATAAATTGTTTTTTTTTTATTAAATTCTCGTTTCGATTTTAATAATCAAATGATAGTGCAATAAAATTATTACATTATTTCCTATGCAATATTATATTTAATTGGTGTCCGTCTACAAACCTTGTTATTAGTATGTAGATTTACAAGTGGTGTTCTTACGTGGTCTTACGAACGAAAGCTCTTTTCGTATATCTTTACACATTTACATCGACTTTTTAAATCTCCATACCCTCAGCGATTGATTGTTCAAAGACATTTGAAATCCTATTTACCTCATTATAACTTAACACGTGTTCTGTTTACATTTTAGGTAAGTGTCAAATGGAAAGTTTCCAGCGGTGATCAATTCGCACGATGCACCCCGCCGGGTACTACGCTAACATCGGTAAGACACTTTCTATACAACACGCGGCATCTCGCTCACTTTGATGCTGCTACAAGTGGATTTGCCGGAGAATAGGATGCGTTGGTAGGGGAAATATCCTCTTTTTATGCGTACCCTCCTTTGTTGTTAAAGTTAAGCAACGTGTTTGCAAATGCGGATTCCTAAGGGCAATCGTTTCTCTATTTTGGGGATTTCGTTGGTCAACTGTTCGTTTGACAACTTATACTATAAAAAATCGATAGAAACACGATTGCAAATGCGGTTTATTAACTATTTTAGTAATTACCCTAGATATTAAATACTCATTCAACTAAGATTCATCAATTTTGCATAAAGATCGTTAGACGAAAACAACGTTAGAAGAACCATAGACGTATTTAAGAAGGTAAATATAAAACGCAAATCATAAATTGGTCAAGAAACACATCTTTTGAGCACGATTGCATTCGTCGGATGTGTGTAATCAGTTATTTTGTTATGCAAAAGCTTACAATGTGATATTTAACTTTTTAAAAGTCTTGTTAATACTAGAGCTTTTGAAATATACGTTTTACAAGTTGAAAATACTTTAATCGTAACATGTTACGTGTAATCTTGCATGTACACGTTATCTGTCTTAATTATTCTTCGTTATCAGCTTATCATTTCTGCAAGGCAGGATTATATCACGATATCATCGTCATATGGTGCCGTTCTAAGAATTTAGTTTCACAGATTCACACGTTTATTATTTCTTCCTTACTAACTTTTATAGATTAGATTAAGTTTTGTATCTATATTAACTTTATAAATATTTGTATTCATGTATGTAGTGAATAAACTTAATAAATAATGGACGCATTTTAAATATTAATTTACCATTAGAAGGCTATATTAATAATGGGTAATATAGGTATATTTATTACTAGACAGAACTTTTTTTTTAATTTCTCGCGAACTAAGTCAAGCAAAAGCTAGTTTTGCATAATGTATGTAAAGAAATATGATTTTGAATTTGGTTCATTAAAATATTAAGTACTTAAAATTACTTAATATAAAAATTAGGTATTTAATATTGTAACATTTTGACAAAATTTTAAATAATAATCCGATATATTTAACGTAAATAAGCTCTTATCATCGTATGATACTTAAGATATTGTCACACTAAAAAATAATGACTCATACCACGTGTTATAATCTCAACCGTTATAAATAAAAAACAAACAATATATGAAAAAAATTAATCTCCAGGAGCTTATCTTCATAATGTTTTAGACTATTTTTAATGTTACCATGTCGATAATGAGGTTTTATCACGAGGGTAGAACGACATGACAAAACCTCAGAGCAATGCTGTACTACTGTGTCAACAGTACTACTCTACCTATTGTTTACTTCCCTACCTTCGTGTGTAATTACCATAAATGATGTATTTGATGTTTGGGTATACTGATAAATGTCGGAAACGTCTGTAGGATCGCGTGACTTTTGATTTTAAAGTATCGACGCAGATTCCCAGCACAACATACTGTATCATATCGAATTTACATACGAGTGGAACTAATCCTGTTTACACGCAACGATTGGAAAAAAAAATGTAAAATTATGCGAATAATATTCAAGCATTTTGAATGATTTAAACAGTTAGCGTAAATTGAACGGAAATATTTATAACATGATAAAACGCATTTTTACTTTAAAAATATCTTACTAATAGTACAAATGCGAAAGTTTAGATTGATGGGTGTTTGATAGAGTTTGTAGCCTAAACTGCTGTTCGGATCTCGAACATGGCATAGATGTACAGGATATTCTGGAAGAACACATAGGCTACTTACTTTATTTTTTTTTTAATTCTATGCTGACTGAGATGCGGGCGAAAGCTAGTGTGTTATAAAATTTAAAATTGACTATATTTCCTTTTTTTTTCTTTTTCTTCCATTTAGATAAAATGAAAAAGAAAAAATATATATTTATTTCTTAAGTGTTACCTGTAATAGTTATTGTTTTTAGTTTTCGCAATAAAGGTTAAAAAAATTGATTAAACTAGTCTTTCTTTTTGTGGTTTAGAATAGCGTACAGTCTTAGATTCGGTGTCGATTAAGGCAGTATTTTTCCTTCTCCATCCCACGCTCACTAGTCTCCTTATTCGGTGCGTATTTTCTGATAACTTGATTGATTTATTGTGCTCATAAACATATCTTACTCATTAACATAAAGGTTTTAGATATATCCTTATAAAGGTAACAAGTTAGAAATAAAATTCAGTTGTATTTATATAAATCGACGCTCGAAATAGCTGTATCACTTATTAACAAAATATGGTAATGTGTTGGTCGTTGCTTAAATGAGCTAGTATTATGAAAACACTCAAAAACAGAACAGAGGGTTTATTACGAATATAAATCGACATTTTTTATTAGATTTGTACAGCGCTGCCGGTGAGTATACCAACAAATCTCATACTTTTATCGATAATGTTACGAAAACGTTCTCGCAATTGTCACTCATATTCGTAATAGACCCCTTTTCTATGAAAAGCGTATTCAGTGTCAATGTCAAAATGTCTCGATCGCTTACCGATGCAAGTCGGGAATTGTGAATACATTTCGTTTATTGTTTATGCAATCTATTGGTGTTAGTTATGAAATTCAATTTGACTACAAATAAAAGAACTGTTTCATAAAACTTTAACAAAACGATACAAACAGATGTGTTAGGCATTTATTATTATTTAATTGCATTGAATATTCCTTCCCATGAATAAATTTCGACACCCTGCAACAGCATAAAGTTCGTTTCACGCACCATTGGCGGATTTTGATGCTTCCTACTTCATTTGCATAATACGTTATTTTTTTAATAATACACGCATCAGCGACTATAATATTGTTAGATACGTTTTTATTTTACATTTAAATAGACGTTGTCGACTACAATTTATTTATCGAAACAAAAATTGAGAACAAATTAATGTAGCAAGAAATCAAGGCGAGATGACTCTATTACTTTCGTGTGAATTTTTTTTTTAATATTTGTTAAGCTAGCGCTTGACCACGATCCCACCTGAAGGAAGTGACGATGCAGTAGAAAGATATTTCTTAGAAAAGTATCTTGATAGTCCTATCGTTGTTTCAATTATCAACACAACACTATCAGATAGTTTCCATCCGCTATTGAAGCGTTAGCCTTCGGATATAGTAAATTCCGCGTAATCATTCGATTGCTATGACTTTTCTAGATTTAAAATAATGTTATTATTGAAACAGTTGGCCCCAGAAGTAAAAGTAATACCTTTATCTACATAATCTCTTTATCATTGACTACTTCATATTTCGCTATCGTATATGTGTTATAACAAACGTAATGATTCATCTATTTAGTTTACTCACGTCACCTTTGTTTTGTTTTGCTTGAGGCCTTATATTCTTTCTTTACTGGAAACATTTAGATCTATCAAGGATTTACGATACACGATAACGTTTTAGATAAATACGTGTTAGATTTATATAGTTAACCTATCCTGAACGTTGTTAGTGCCAGAGGGTCTATTACGAATATTTGCATGTCAGTTGCGAGAACGTATTTTTTCACAAATCTAATACAAATATTGTCGATGATTTATGAAAACGTTCTCACGAACATTCGTGATACATCCTCTGTTTTCACTGACATATTTTTACATATACATTTTATTATCGCTACTTTTTTAGATAATAATTCGGAAGGTAAAAATTTTGATACATATGTTTTGGCAGTGGAATTAATCTGTTATGATTATAAGTCTTCAAATACTTTTAATAGATTATTATAAACGTTCAAGTACATGAATATAATTTAAGAATTAGAAATTTTAGTTTTCTTGTATCTGACTGTTGGCTTTATAGTGTTTAACTATTTATCTTCTGTGAAAACAAAGTGGAAACAGGAAGGAATAAAGCAATCGGTTTGTATTGACATATTTACAATACCATACAACGATAATCATAATATTTATAAAAAATATAATTACTAATTAATAAGACCTCTTCCCTATTTGCTCTTTAACTTATCTATTGTGCTAGCTTAAGTTTTTACTAATAATATTAAGCCTCAATATGCTTTTTTTTTTTCAAGAAGCGCATTAGAACATCCGATAATTTTTGACCGGAAATGTTAACGACGTTGTAAAACCGGTTTTTAATATGATATTAGTTTTTTTTTAAATCTAATGTGCCATCTAGTTTTGAGATGAGTCATAGTAAATCGATAATGGAAGGATTAGGTGCGGTAATAAAACTTGTTGAACAACTTGGAAGAATGGTTTTTTTTTAGTCGACTATTAATATGTTTTTTGCGTTTATTGCAATGATCTGGCTAATGTTATGAAATGTTTGAAGAGGATATTATTGTCTTATCTGTCCTTTAAATATAGTTTTATTAGCTGACTTACTGTTGCTCGCGACTTCGTCCGTGTAAAATTGAAAATTATAGCCTACAGTACAGATAAATTACCTTTCTAACGGTGAGAGAATTTTTCGAATCGGCTCAGTAGTTTTTGAGTTATTTCAATACATACAAAAATACAAATCTTTTCTCTTTATAAATTTAGTATAGACGATGAAAGATAAATTTATCATCTTGTCTTATTTGGATCATAATGATCAATACCCAGTAAATAAGGCAATATTTCCTTCTAATTGTTTTAATGATACTTCACATTATTATACTAATACTCGTATTATAAATGCGAAAGTTTAGATGGATGGATGGATGGATGTTTGTTAGAGTTTGTAGCCTAAACCGCTGATTGTATTTCGATGAAATTTGGCATAGATGTAGAGGATAATCTGGAAGAACACATAGGCTACTCAGTTTTGGTTTTTTTTAATACTACGCGTATAAAGTCGCAGGTGAAAGCTAGTATAATCAAAATTTTAATATATAATGTGACTTGATATTCTTTCGATCAAGTCAAGCGTTTCCTTATTGAGATTACTGCATAAAAAGTCTTATTTATAAGAAAAATATTTACGACTGTATTAACCTAATAAGGTTATCTATAGTAATTTGCATTAAACTCAATCGAATGAACCTACTTTGGTAAAACAAAGTTAATTTAGTTCGCATTGACAAATATGTTGTGGATTACCGTTATTATGTTAAGCAGATTTTTAAAGACCGAAAAGAGTAATTGTTCGTGTCTAGATTTAGATCTAGTCTAACATAAATTAATTAATTTGTTATACGCAAATACAATTGTATAATAATTAACGATAGCCATGCGATATAAAGGAACAAGGCAAAGAACATACATAAAATGTGTTTTATTGCCTTTTCTAGTACTTCATAAAATGACATTCCGTAAAAAATATTAACGTTTTATGTTGGGGTCATAATAAAATATTTGTGGCGGTCTTGCAACGGTTCAACTCAACCGACAATTGTTTTAATTAATGAAGGGTTTGTGTACGATTATGAAAATAATTGTGCTTGAAGAATTTTAATTTTATTTATTCGATATAAATTACTAGTCGTACATGTAATGGTAGCAATTAAAAGGAATATGTAAAATAGTTTTCATATCAAATATTCAAAAAGGTTTTATTGTTAGTTGTTTTAGGACATTCCCGTGACCCAGTCACTGGCGGAAAGAAGGAACACCGCTGGGTTTTTAGTGGGTATTTCGGCCATTTTCCATATTCTTGGCCGACAAGTCCCACAATTGTTAATTTCAAGCTCAGCTTCTGTTTTTCTTTTATATTTCTTAAAGCTTAATTCTAGATTGGAGAAAGTGGACGCTATAAAATAAATTCATTAGTACATAATTTGAAATTCGTTCGCTTTTTCTGAGGTTTTAATGTGTTTAAGATAACACAATTAAGGTAATAAAGAATGGCAACTCTACAAATAAAATCTTTGTTGTAAAGGTCAATGGCATTATTTAGTGTTTATTAATTTATCCAACACATGAAATAGATACTTTATAATAGGTAGATTATCTATACTAATGTAATAAAGAGGAAAGATTCGTATTTTTGTATGTACTCGTATTGAAATCTTTCGCTATTAACGAGCTACGTTATTGCCGAGTAACATAAGCTTATATTTGTTTTTTTACAATTTTTATTTTCGCGTGGACGAAATCGCGAGCAACAGCTAGTATTAAAAAAAATATAGAAATCACCAGTTACAATTGAGAAATAAGTGATTTTCTTGTTCAGGTTTATTCTGTAACAATCTAATATCTCTCGTCAAAAGACAAATCGTACACGATTCAATACATTGCAGAATTACCGTTAGCATTGAACCCGATTGATTAGCCAATTACACTCTAGCGATACTTCGGTTCTAGTACTTACGAGTTCGCCCATTCGTCTTGTTGACGCCCAAAGAATTACTTCTGCCTGCACAATAAAGATACATTGAATTGTACAATCCGTGGTAGACATTTATCCACATTTATTACAAGACGAGTAGTTAAAAAAAAAGAAAAGTGAATAGCCTATATGTTCTTCCAGGCTATCCTCTACATGTGTACCAAATTTCATCGAAATCCATACAGCCGTTCAGACTATAAACTCTAGCAAACGTCCATCCATCTAAACTTTCGCATTTATAATTAGTCAGATTAGTAAGATGTCATAGTATGATTGACGAGAAGGTATTTTCTGTTTGATATAATCGCATAATCAGCTTACTTTCCTAATTGTGAATGATACTGACGTCGATGATTTACCAATCAATAAAAATATCTATAAACCAAAATTTGATTAAATTATTTTATGTTATCAACGTTCCTACTTATGCTATGCATTTATCGTCTATCTAAACAAAACAAATGTTAACATGATTCATTGTCCAAGTAAAATTAACATATTCAACGCACACGAGAGCCGTGTTTGTTGTCAAGCACGAGGTGACCCGAGCGGGGCAATAGAAACAGCACACGTGAAC
>NW_013525916.1:2075620-2079472 GCF_000836215.1 Papilio polytes
AAAACTAGTCGATGCCAATACTAGAATAATTATACTCCATTCATTGTTGCCTAAAATCAATTGAAAATAAATTATTTGATATTTAGCAATGTCACATGTTACCAAGAAGTCTTTATCGCCATAGATTCTGGCTATAGACAATACTGAAAATCATTGTATATCAATGATTTATGTAAATTCAGTGCATACAGTTAACTGTCACTTGTTGAGAGTAATGTGTGTTCAATTTGTTTACTTTTAAGAAAAAAATCATTGCGTTATAATTTACACAGATCAGTTAAACACGTGCAAGTCATCATTGTTTTGCACGAGGCAAATTCACAATAATAACTAACGCGAGATGCAACATTAATCTTAATAACAGTACAGATAAAAAACGAATCATAAATTGATACACTTGAACGGATTCAAAGACTTTTTGGCGTAACTCTTGAAATACAGTTCATCTGTAATAAATTTATAGAGAGAAAAAAGAAATATTCAATTTCATTTTGGACTCGTGACAAGAGCTACATATTGTAAGGAAGTTAGAACTTGGCACGGGTTCGGCGATAAACATGAATTGATTTATGTTGATTTGTCGTCAACTACGTTCATATAGTGCGCTCAACATCACACCTACAATAATTTCACGCCTTACGGTCACGTGGTAAACAGAGTTCAGAAACAAATAAGTGTTAAAACGGCCAAAAATGTTTGATTAGACAACTTGTAATCTTAGTTCACCTCCACTTGTTTGTCAGCTCATAACAAATAGATTTTTTGTACTCTAATATTTCCTCAAAAGTCCTATTAATCGTATGCCACACACGAGTCTAACATTTACCAGCGTGTCTACACTACAAAATAAATATTATTAATGTTTGTAAATAATTTTCCAATTACTAAAAGTAAAGAACAAGATCTTTTCTTACTTTCTTTAGAACATTTGTAAATGTTCTACCATCAGTCGATATGGACCTACGACCATTTGCTTCGTTAACATCATTGACATTCGTGCTAACATATTTATGAGTATTCAAAATTCCGTTAAAACATAAATATAATGTGCAAAATCGAATTAAATCTGTTTCCGATTATTATACGACAATAATATGATTTAAGGTGAAATAAAACTTCGTTTTTAGATAGTAAAATGTACCCAATAACTTGACATTTGCATTTAACTTAATCGGATATGGATTATTGTTTATTTATTATTTAAATTGACGTTTCAAGAGAACCCAATATATTTAATAACTATTGAAGGTTTTTTACACAACAGACCTTCGACAGTCGAAAGTGTCCAGCAATGGTTGACATCAATTAAATGTCGTAACACGTAAATTTTCCTCTCTCGTTGCCCCCTTATATAATAAAGTTTATCAGTGACGTTCGAGCGAGTTAACCGTTCGAGACATTATCTGATAAGAAATTAAACACAAATTAAGAGGCGATAAGTGGAGAAAGCAATAAGATGTGGCGTTAACGGACGCCGATAGCTCGGACAGGGATTGGCGCCGTTTCGGTGGGAGGTGGCGGAACCGGTTCCCTCGGTTGTCGCAACACGCAACAGTAGCCTGCCGATAAGCTCGCCAACAAACAACCGTCTCATATCTAGACTACAATTTAAATCTAGTGCTTATCGATAACGTATTTATAGAGCTTAACAACTCAGTTTCGTTATCAAGAAATAAAATGTAAGACGGTTGGCGTTGTCTATAAATCTGAAGTTGATGTAGGGATAGAAAAAACAATTGAAATTCTAATTTAATTACTACACCATCGCTTGTCTTTACGTAGTTGTATCTCATTCTCTAAGAATAACATTAATATTTTGATTTATTGAATATTTTACTTCCGTTATTTTGACAATATATTTTACAATGTTAAAAACGTTACGAGGCAATAAACTATCAAAGCTTATCGTATTTCATTTCACGCTTATTATTTTTAAACGAAACTTAGATTGCAACATTGACATAGACATCAATATTTGAAGAGGAACTGTTTATTTAATTTTGTATCACATTAAATTAGAATCGGGCGTAGTTTAAACTAAGCCGTGCGATTTGGAGTTTTAATTCCCCTTATCTATGTAAATTCTTCTTATACTGACCCTAGATGTCGCAGATTTCCCTGACCTCGTTTACCTCACCACGATTTATCTTTTGTGTCTGTACAATACAAAAGATACCAACTTCGTGTCACTACGGTATCTCAATTTGTCTTGCCTCATTATAAAATGGAATAAAACTCGATAGTCATACTGTAAATTATGTCTGCGGACGAGCTACATCCGAATAAGTCCTTTAAAGTAATAAAAAATAAAAGATCCGTGTTAAAAATAATACAGATTCAGATAAATACAAGGTGTCGAGTTGCATAAGAAAGTCAAGCTGATAGCAACAATGGGGTAACCAGAAATAGCTCCATCGTCAAGAACTTAATCCTTAGGTAAAGAAAAGCAAAGAAGAATTTGTTTTACTGAAAAAGTGATCATGCTAAACAAATTAATTGTTTTAATTCTTTATAGAGTTGACAGAATAACTAAACGTGCTAGTAATTTAAAGTAACGAAAACTTTCCTGAATTGATTAAAATTCACCATCGCCTTAACCTTGTGTAAACCAATATAACATCCGAGTACAATTCAGCATTTTAGTGCTGCGCTAACGATATTGTTCACAAAATTATCTATTGGTAAGATATGAACCTCGTTTGTTGACATCATGTCATGCGACCTAATTTAAGGCAAAAAAGTATAATGAAAAACAGTGGTGTATGAAATAAAGAGAGGATCAAGTGCGCAGTGACGCGAGACAAGTAATAAATCCATTGAATCGCTTCACTATACAGATTTACATGTTTTTCCTGCCGCTGCGCTGCGCCGTCGTCGATAGACCGTGTCTTTAATTTCTCTATTCATCCGCATTCGGTTATCAATGCTCAATACTATGAAACCTTATCTTTTTGAGACAAATTTTCATAGTGTTTTGTTTTATTTTATTGGTTTTATCTTCGTGATATTTAATAAGATTAACGTTGATTCTTGTTTGATTATTAAATTACTAGCTGTTCCCGTGCGACTTCATTTGCATGAAATTATGAAAATTGTTTTATTGATTACATTTGTCAAATTCAATTGCAATTGAAATTCAATGTCAAAATGACAGACATGGCATGATGACAAAGCATGGAAATTTTGCTTCCTTGATGTTGGCAGCAACTTATGGTCTCTTTCCCACATTAAGGTTTTGATCCAAAATATTTATTCCTAAGTTTAATGTCGTGAAAATATATAGCCTAAGTGACGTGACGTAAGTGTAGGGCTTTTTATTAAAAAAAGAACTATTCAGAAATATGCTGTAACTGCTGACATCTTAGGCAACAAAGATGTGTGTTTACGCTTTATTGTGGCGCTCTACGAACTTCGACTACAACAGTCAGCGTGTATCTTTAATAAGCAACATTTTATCAGTAACTTGATAATTACCTTGTAGTAAGTTACTTAGAAACTTAACAGTCTCAGCAGTAATAGACGTTCGTATATTTAATGCTAATCACGTTTGAAACTAATCATGCCTTCTTTCATTTCACCTATTTGAATTCTCTACTCCAAAAGTGGTCATTTATTAATAACGTGTGAAGATTCAAATAGGACTGACGTGTTTGTTGTAAAATTAAACCGATTAGAAAATTATAAAGCAGTCGCAGCAATTAGTATAACAAACAGATGAACGCGTTTTCACCTCGTACTAGCTGTGGTTGATTGTAAAAAAAATACAATTTAATGATCGAGCGAGACGCGATCGTTTGCAGCCACTCGGAAAATTCCTGTAATCTGCGAAGACTTTCTTCAGTGGCGGCGCGG
>NW_013525916.1:2079495-2136712 GCF_000836215.1 Papilio polytes
TTACACTAAATTTAATTTTGATCTAAAACACGTTTGTCCTTTCTGCATAAAGTATCTCCAAACTCATAAATTATGTTTTTTTTTTCGACTTTATGTTTACCTTTGTAAAATAGAAACATGTTCATATATTTTCTATGAAGATTTCGTGCTTAGTACTAATCATTCGTCGCCTTTCAAACCTTCGTCTACCTCTGTCAGCAGAGAGCACAATATCTGTCTATCTCTGTTTACATGCGGCAACCGCTAATCGCTTTTACTGACGCTATAAGGTAGTGGGTGGGCCTATTACCATATATTATTGCTTAATTAATTGTCATGTTGATTTTCAACAAAAACTCTACTAAACTTTAGACCTGTGTATATTGGGATTGGGTTAGTCCCAAATCCGAATGAAATATATCGGGATGTTGGATTTTTTTAAGGCACCTTAACGCTTGATGATGTTTTTTTAACTTCATAAAAACAGAAATTAATTAATAATATTGTTTATTTTGTTAATTTTTCCTTAGTATTCAAATGTTATTTATTATCTATTTAAACAGCGAACTGAAGAAATAATTCCGCCAGAAATTCCCTTTAAAGTTTAGTTTAGTAACTTAATATATAAGATATTGTCTAGTTCTAGCGTAACTACAACATGAAACGAAGCCGCACGATCAAGTTTGGCGAACATTGACCGTTTCTATTTCAACTAATATCGTTAGAGTAAAATTCGTCTAACACAAATCTCGCATAGAACATTCCTTACTGGCGCCTTATCAGGTCAGAGATAGTAGAGCTAAAGAAGCGGTGACATCACCTCCACTCAGACCACCTCAAGATAAAGAACTGTTCAGTAGGTAACCTTTATTACACACGATAAGATAAACCATAATAATTTAGCTAATTCAAAACAATGCTTTCGACCAAAACAGACGTATACAAGATCCGATAAAAAGTTCGGAGAGAAAAGAAAATAAAGCAATGATCTACTTCTCGAGTTGAGAGCTACTCGAGCGAAGTTGACTCGCTACAGACAGGAGCATATCGGATTGAAACTCGAAATCTCGAACCGGTTTCTATATCGCGGTCTCTTTCTGTCTCGAGATTGATCCTATAGGCTGTCACGTCATGAGTCACCAGCAACGTATCGCGGCAAGCGGCCGGCGACTACGCACTTCATGGTCACTCGCGCGAGCGCCGCTGTCACGCTTTGCCTGCAATCATTGCTCTGTGACAATAAATTAACGTCCAAATTAATAAGCGAATTACATTAAAAGATATGATTACAACATCGGTGAAGGTACTTCGTGCTCTCGATATCATATAAGGACAGGCATTTACTACAACTAGTCGCTTTGATAGTTTTTTGTTGCAGTAATTATCATTTTAAGTGTTAATTAAATTTGCCTGTAATTGTTATGTTTTTAAATACAATATCATTAAGATAATTTTACCAATTTTCAGACTTGCCCCTCACTTGATATTTAAATCGCTTTATACTTGCAAAGCACTCCAAACAACCGAAACGAGATCTGCAAATAAATAAACAGCAATCAAATCTGCAACTTCCGCGTAAATTTAAGAGTCCGTTTTCATTCGCAGCAAAAAGCGAACTCGAATACAGGTGAAAGGATATTTTATTTGTCGCGTATTTACGACTCTTTAAACGTTTATGTGCCATTTGGTGTTGTTTTCGTTTTTAAAAACGGAACATTATTTGCATCCTACAGTCGTCCAGTTATTTAAAAACATTTTTATTTTTTTTACACGATGTTACAATTTTTAGGAGATATGCAGACATTGTACTTTAATTTGATTTGTATTAGTCTTTATTGTGTGGTTGTTTGTATATTATTGTCATTATTGTTGTAATGAATGGCCCCGAACGTGCACCTCTGAGTCGAAGGTGTAGAAAGAGAAAGGGAACTTATTCAAAAGTAGGTAATGTTTTTGCCGCGCTCGCGCTGAACTCGCAACGTTGCGCCAATGGTCGACTTCGGCGTGATTCACCGCTCCGCGTGGGTCGCACTATTGTGCTCTCTGACGCCAGCTATATAACTTTTTCTTTGATCCCTAAACAAGCTTATACATAATACATTCATTATTTTACATCTACAGTTTTAATTAAAAAAAAAACTGTTAGCTAATAACGTTACTTAACTTTGTCAAATATAAAAGATGTAGACTAGACACCACAGACCGTTCGTTAAGGCTTCATTGTTGTGTCGCAGCTTTGTTTATCTTTCTCCGATGAAGGCGGCTAACAACGGGTTCTTTATTATAACAGACACTCTTCTTATACTTCCACTGTTTACAGGTTGCTTCAACTATTTGCTTTATCTATTCTACGAATGTCCTTTAAATTATCTACCGTCTTTACCAGCTTATGATAAAGTTTGTATGGCTCTCGAGTCGCGAAAATAAGGCGCCGTGTGTTCCTTCAATTGTTTTACAAATAAGCAGTTATCGTATCTTTACTGTTTATGTTCTGTTATTGTTAAGTAAAGTAGCGGCAATTTTTTGTTGTTCTAATATCCTCTTTCTTAAATTATTTGGTTATCACCTTGACATTACATTATAGAGAAGCTTTTCAATATTAAATCGTAAGTATGCTTCAAGATGTTATCAATTGTTTTGTGCTGCGTACTAGAAGGTATTGCTAGGTCTGTTTGATATTTAGTTACCCTTTAAAGATCGACATGCAGGGCTGAACGCCTATCGCGATGTCGCAACACATTGTACCTGTCGGCACAACACAGCTTTCTCATTGCCATCCAATGGATCCCTTCTCTTCTGACGAGACCTTATTAAATAAGGATGTTAATTAAATATAAATTGTATAACATTTAATTTATCTCTTGTTCGTTTAATTGGACAAGTTTTTTGGTAGAATGATCTAGAATCTTCTCGACTTTTCGTGCAAGTTTATGACATATTTTTTATCCAAGGCTACGGCGATATTATGAAGTTATTAATAGCTAATGAGATCAAAACATTTCTCCGTTAAAGTTTTCAAACAATTTCTACTGTTTTCAAGTAAATCGAAACACTATGAACGGGTGATATTTAATAATATTTTAAACGTATGGAAGGTAGAAAAAATAAAATCAATTACAATCTTATAATTTGCGTTCGTATTACAGAAATTAATTTCTGAACTCATGGTTTCATTCATTTTGTTCTATGAGACAGCATCTTTAATTCAAGCAACGGTTTGTAACAAATGTTTTATTGATAACACTAAGCGTTATCTACTTAATGTTTTTTACATTTCCATATGCTGTTTTGTTTTCCATTTGCAGTATTATGAAATATCATACAGTTATGTCCATTATGTCGAGTGCCAACATAATCTTGTCTGAGATAGTAGAGTTAAAAATGTGCTTCTAATGAATAAAATTTCCGTGTGTTTCAGTATCGTTTATATTTTGTACCTCGTATTTATTCATGGTTAAGAGAGTGCTTCTCTGAACTAATCATTGTTTATTTTGTAACCCTTAATAATCTTGACCGGGTTTCATCTCCTTTCATTCAAAACCATCCCGACATAGACCTGACCTAGTAGGGGGGGTGTTGGTTGGAAAGCGATTGAGAATTAAGAGATAATGTATGACAGGACAATGTAGATTGTTATGCTTTTGAAATAAATTAAATATTTAATTTTCGTTGAAGTATTACGTTGTCGAAATTTTGTTTACAATTTAACGTAAGCAACAAGTACCGTATTGATTAACTTTTAGTTAATTCGTGAGTGTTTACTTGATCGTGTCCAAGGCGTTGAAAGGTATAAGTTGCGCGGAGACTGTCCTATGTCTGCATCGGGTCACAGTTCCGTTACCTTCATCCGAAGCGCACGATGCGTTTGCTTTTAGTATTCAATGTCTCTTGGTGTGGACATACACGGACTGTTTTATCTCATGAGTACAGACAACTATAAATGGTCAGCGCATGCGGGCTTTGGATTGCGGTGCGTGGACGGTCACCGCCAATTTTGTGTAAAACTGCAGATCATCGAATACTGTTTAGTTGAAAGAGTTAATTCCGACTGGACATCGCAGACCGTGTATGTCAGCTCTTAGTTTTACAGACGTGTGTTCAAGCTAATTACACTTTTATTGAATAAAACGAACGGCGTATAAAAGCTGCAAATATCTTTATTTCTAAACGATATAGCAAATACGGAGATTATATGATACCGGTCTTTATATGTACTTATATTCTACTTAGATACTTGAATGCGCTTACTACATGTTACGTGGTTTAAAATAATATTTAAGCCCTGGCAACTTAAACTGTCTTTGTCTCTAACAAGCCTAATCCGTAAAAGGTTACACAGTTTTCAGAATTATTCTCTGTGAAATGTTATATTATAATATTAGTTCTTTAATAATGAATAATTGTCTAACTTAAATTTTTTAAAGAGAGGAAAGAGAAAATAAAAAGAAATATTGAATAGTAACAAACAATCGGGACATGCTAACTGTGGAATACTAGATTTTTTCCCCTGCAAGGAACGTCGCGCGACCTTAATCGTGTACTTGGTAAAGTATTAGCGAGTCGGAGGTAAATTAAAATAGAAATTGTGAAGCCGCAAACGTACCGCCATACACCCTATTTGATTACCGTCGCTAAATATAAATTACGGACTCGTAATCTTCAACACGTGGCGGTTTTAACTCGAGTGACGTTTCCATCATAGACTAACTCTACATTTGTCACTAACTTATAGTTTTTTTGGTAAAAACCTTCTGAAATTCTATTTGTAACTAGATTATATAAGCTACTCTTATTTTATACCTCATTAATTCCATTTATCAATCACAGGTCAATCTATACTAAAATTATGGAGAGAAAAGATTTGTATTTTTGTATGTATTGAAACAACTCAAAAAGTAGTGTATCGATTTCAAAAAATCTTTCACCAAGCTACGTTATCAGTGAATAATATTGGGTAAATTATTATTTTTTTAATTTATCGCAGACGAAGTCGCGAGCAACAGCTTGTTAAAATATAATAGTTGTCGTAAGTGGAATTTCATGTTCCTGTTTACTTATTTCCGGTGTTTGATTGTAATTAAATATATATATATTATTGTTATCGTTATTGAAGAAAAATTAATATTCAGTAAAATCATATAGATATCATACGAGTAATCTCAGCTTTATGCTGTATTTTTTTGGTGCACGTGTTTATCACAAATAATTACTTGCGCAATTATTATACTGAAAGTATTTTATTTTATTAACCTTTATAATTAATTATTAATAGCTTACCTAAAAAGGATTGGGATATTTTTTTTTACCAAAATTTAACATTTTTAATGTTCTAGTATCATCTTTCGGTTATTAGTCAACTTTCAAAAGCCTTTTTAAGAAATTCAAGGAAATGTATATTAAAGGTTAGCAATATTTAATGGTTAATTAAATTTGCTCCGTTTCTTTAATTGGTTATGTTATTGAACTTTAATTGGCAGTGTACCCTAATTTTGTTTAAACGAAGTAAAAGATTTTTGTACAACATTAATTTGATCCAATTTCGAAAGATATATAATTGGTTAGTAATTTTCCGTTTAACACGATTTTACCTTCGTTTAAGACACGACTAATACAAGATAGCAAGAATATATGTAGTTGATAGATAATTTAATAACAAACATGGAAACTGAAATCTTATGTGAAAACAAAAAAGTTAAAAAAACATCTAGATTTTTAACTAACTGTTCATTTTTTTAGTACTTTTGTTTAAGATTTTTTTTAATAATGTGAAAGATGTAGGGCACTTTTAAAGGTACAAACTGGTTTCTCAACACCATATAATTAATTTAAATCTCTATAAAAGATCAAAGACGCTGATAAACTTTCGGTTGTGATTTGATATGATTTACGTCACTTTACCTAATTCGATGGTAATTTCAATAATTATTTTTTACTGTTACTTCGATAACATTCAAAATAAAGTGTACTTAGGCACTTTCAAAATCACTATAAAGTTAGTTTGTATTAGTTAAGTAAAGTACGACTTTTTTGTATTTTAGAGCTGTGTCGTCACAATATGAATCAGTTGCATACATGTTTGTATTAGAGACGTATTAATATAGTTAAAGGATAAAGATAAAGATTGCTTCATTCCTAACAAAATCTGAACATACTGTAAATGACAAAAAATTGTAGAAAAAAAAACAAACTTTTACCGCCACAGTCGGCCCTTATACAGATGTTAACAGACTAACAATATTTTTTGAATGCAATAGTTTAAGAACACTAATCATACTAAACAAAATAGTTTTCTGATAGTAATATTCTGTTCAAATTTCTTCGTTAATATGCATGCATCATAACGAGGATATAAAACAAAAAGTTCGATGTGTCCGCACCCTTCACCGCTCTGTATATGGTTACTCCGACATAAAAAACTCAAACCTTAATTAATAACTTTTAAGGAGAACATTTACCGTTCGATCACACTACTTATTTCATTTAATTGCATCTCGTGTCGCTTCGAATAAACTGATTTTAATAATATTCAGGTCGAATATATATTTGCGATATTTTATATTTTAAAACATAACGGACTAATTAATGACTTGTTGTTTTACGTGTTGCCAATATTTACTCAAGTTTTATTTATTTTTGATGTCATTATTTTGGATACTCTGTTATTTGGGAGTAGGACGACAGTGTGATGTGGGATTGCACAAATAAAACCCCCTCTGTGGCCACCCTTGAGTACGGTACGCGTATGTCTCGCATGGGTAACCCTCTATAACGAGTGTAAGCACGAAAAAGTTCCAATAGTTATTTGATTAAAAAAAATACTTCAAGGGTTCTATTGCGATGATCTAATTAAAAGGTAAAATTATGACATAGGAAGCATTTATGGCACAAACATCTGCCAAACAAGTCTTGGTGCCTAGTAACCTTTGTGTAACTTTATGTAAGGAAAACATAAAACAACTGATAAGTTTTGGCATAAACCAAAGTACTAGGTAACACGTTTATCTTCTAAATGCCATTCAGTTCATTGCTTCAACCTGCATTTTGTTTTTTTCTCGTAATCGCTTAACAACAACGGTAATGTACGGAACCTGTCGCCATCAGTTTTGTACCGACATCGGCGGCAAATCAGTTTCGTTGAGGGTCGGGGGGCCGGCGGTCTGCGGGGCTCGCGGGGGGAGGCCTGCACATGCATTATTCAAGGCTCATTTCTATTCAACGCCGACAGCCGCCTGATAAAAACTTCTCGTTTGACAACTCGGACCCTTTGTACTTACGTCATGTCCCCTATTCTCAACGCATACGCTAAAGTGTTGTCTTAAACGGATTCATTACGATAGTTTTTATTAGCGCCCAGATTGGACGTTTTTATCGACTAGTGATCTTTTAATTTTTTTTGTTCCTTCTACAACTTATAGAACGTAAATGGAACCCGTTTTTTGAAAACTTGTTTGTGTATCGTTTTTAAATGACAAAGACCCGTGCTACGGCTCAACAGTTAACCTGGTAGCAAGTTTTGGTTAACAATCATACTTCATACTTTTATACTAATGTTATACTAATATTAAGTTAATATTAAGTTTAGATGGATGGATGAATGTTTGTTAGAGATTGTACCCTAAACTGATTTGAACAAATTTAACATAGATGTAGTGTATAGTCCGAAAGAACACATAGGCTACTTACTTTTTTTTTTGTAATTCCACGCGGTTGGAGTCGCAATCAACAGCTAGTTTACTAATTAATTTGAATAAAAATATATTGTGTAATCAATACTGATTTTATTTCGTGCACGTGTCAGTGGTGTTCTAAGAAACTCAAGTTAGCATTATCATAACATGAATGTAATAAGAGTAATACAAGATAGAAGGGTCAGTTCTTACTATGCGTATAAAAATCAATAAACAGTTACATTATAAGGAGTACTGGTTGGATCAAATTACCGCTTAGTGAAGTTGTGGTCAATAACAAGGTTTAATTGGATAATCAAAACGCTGTATAATCAAACTTAATGCTAACTTAAAGTTATCACTAATCACTTATTAGTTACTTAACATGATTGTAACTTTATGTTTTAGTATTGAAGGTTAGAGTGTTACATACACTCTTCTTCCGTTACTGTAAAAAAATCTTATAAATTGTAGTACACATATTATTTTGTTTCATTTGATTTCTGTAACATCTAAAAAATCCTATGAAATATATTCTAAGTCTAAGATGTATCGCTCTACATTCAGATAAATAATTCCAACAATTTCTCAGGTCAAGATACTCGTATACTTGGTGTACGCATGATCGGTCCGCCCTACTTCCTAGAGCCTACATTTTACAATGACATTATTTAACTGGCTTTGACACAATTGTCCGGTAAAATTTACATTTAATTCAGCATTCGATTGTTATGTATCCGCTTTTTATGTTAATTATACGAATAAATTGTAAAGGAATTGGTAATTCTATTAGAATTGTTAGACGCTTTCTGTGCCATTTCTTTACTCTTTAAACGTACGTCTTACTTAAAGTCAAGTTCGCAATCAACACTAGCGCTGATCTTAAGTGCGGGCGCACACATTTGACTAAACTATCGCTCAACTGTTTAGTTTCACAACAAAATCGAATAGTGTACACACCTCCATACAAGCTCATAGGAATCAGAGCGCGACTAAACAGTCGTATGATAGATAATTTAGTTTAGTCGAAGATGTGCACGCATTCTTAGTGATCGAAGACTCCTGGGTGCCGAATTTATATTTCGTCCTTTTAAAATGGTATTCATTACGTTTTTTTTATTTATGTTGTAATTAATGTACACCAGACAAATAGCTAGTATTAACTAAATTACTTAAGATTACTCAATTCCCAGTTGAGTGGTTTACCAGGGAACCGCGATTATTATTAGCGTGGTGGCGAGTGACAGGCGATCGAGATGGCAGCGACAGAGCGCGGAAACTTCGACTCTGGCACACTGCCCGTGACCGTACCCAAGTCAAGCCTTTACAGTTACACGCAAATGTACAACTCGATGACAGACCGATGTCTACCAATACGAGCTATTGTTTTCTGATATGTTAAAATGAAGCTAATGTCGCTTTTACACTACGGTAACACTTTAAAAATTTGTTATCTCTATTTATTCCAAGGAAAAGGAAAGGGACGGACATCATGTTTTTGTACATTATGTAGATAGCTACGGCAATGATTCAAGCGACTTGTGAATGAAATCACATTTTCGTATCAAATTGTTTACTTCACACATTATTGCTAATTTAGTATTTAATATGTTTTTGTTGAATATGTCGTTTTATTTAGTTCATTATTGTTATTCTATATTTCTTTGTGTAATTGGATATGATATTGTTTGAAGTGGATACAATTAGAAAAGACTAGCTGATCGCCTTGCTTGGCTTCGTTTATTATTGATGTGGTATTATGTCACATTAGTGGTTACTTTACATGTATATCTTGAACTTGCGTTCTCACATTACCAATGGTAATAGGTAACCTTTTTGCATTATAATTTACTTATTTTTATGTCACTTGTTAATCTGTGTTAAAAACTAAAGACGCAATTAAATTGCGTGTGTTAGCAAAACTTTTACTGTACAGTTCAACTAACAGCTCGACTGATCAGTTATACTGCCAGTACTTAAAAAGAAGAGTTTGCATATCTCTCCTAAGTTGGTAATAACACTGTATGTAAATATCTTTCATGTATATTGGAATTATAAGATCGTCAATCTGGTTAAAGTGTGTAATATTTGTGCATTATCCTCTCAACCGTGGCGGAACGTGCACAAACAGACGTCGCGGCGCTCGCCGATGCTTTGACGTCACTACATACGTCATCACACGTGATATGGAATTTTTAGTTTTGCATTAAAATTGTTAACAATAAACATAGTTAAGTATTAAAGTATTGAAAAAAAATACTAAACTAGTCGTAAGCTTTTTACTGCACCTTGTCCTTTAATAGCTAAATAAGATATCAACACTAAAGGACTACTCAAGTGAATATTAAACGCTGTGTGTTAGCTAAGGACCGGTTACTTCCAGAATATTCACTTTGTTCACGAATTTTGATGTAATGAGATCTATCCACATTGCTTTACCTGGATCCATCGCCTAGGTGTCCTTTTCAAATATAAATTCATTTCCACTTGTCTGTCGTCCATAATGATGTGAAGCGCGGATTTCCCACACTTATCGTTAATATTTACTACGATCTAAGCGTACTGCTAACAGAATATTTTAGGCAAATCAACTGGAATTCCCATTGTACACAACAGAAAGCATAGCGTTGCTATTTTTGGGCTAATCAGTCGTGAAGCGACGGTATACTATTATAAAAACACCTTTCTTGATTTTTAACCATATATAGTCAGTTCAATTAATGAAATATACTACTGGTTAACAATCAAACTTTTTAAGAATAACGATGAAGGATCGTTTTTCTTTTAAGTCCCTAATTTCCTTTGATAGAATTTACGCTGGACCATTCACTGAACTGGAATAATCTAACATAGACTTCAGATATCAGTCAACATTAATGGTCGCTTTATGTCTGCTAAGGGTGACTTTTAAGTAGATTTGTAGTCTAATTGTAATAGTGATGGTAATTTTTACCAATTAATATTAAGCAGCATTTAGGCCAGGTAAAAATTTCGTTTTCACCAACATCTAGTTGTCATCGAAATTGTTTTTTGCTTAAGATTTAGATGAAAGACCTTGATGACAGATATAAGGAATACTTTAGGGGCTGCTTAGCGGGAATCACACATGAGACACCTAGCTTAGTGTTAATATCAACGTCAATTTACTTTACAAAGTTTATTAAGCTTATTAGTACAATTAAATTACGGATTAACTGTTTATTACTTTAACACTTATGTACGTTATGACATTACTAAGTTGCGTTTAACGATTTATGTACACTGAGGAGTCGTGGTAGGTCAGGGGCGATAAACGTTCACTTTGTAGTGTGCACATTCTGGTTTTGTCTCCTACTTAATACTTTGATATTTTAAGAATTAAAATTTTTCTACATAAATCCTGTTAAACACTTAGTGTTTATACATTTTTGTTTTTTAGATAAGGGTCGAAAGAAATGAATTCTACAATAGCGTAACAAGTCTTATATCGGAGGCAAAGGTCTACTTTCTGTAACCACAACAACGAAGTACCAAATACATCTAAACTAATATTATAAAGAGGAAAGATTTGTATTTTTGTATGTATTGAAATAACTGAAAAACAACTGGACCATTTTTTTGCCATAATAAAGCTATGTTATAAGTGAGTAATATAGGTTATATTTTTTTATTATTTTTTAATTTCACGCGGACGTAGTCGCGAGCAACAGCTTGTATGTATGTCGTAATTTTTAATTGCATTCAAAAAGCTTAATGTAAACAATCTATATTTGCAACAGAACGTAGTTTAGTTATGCAAATGTATTTATAGTGACAATAGTTTATGGACGCAACTCATTATAACCCGCATTGTTGGTAAATGGAATTACACGAGATCGTGCCACGGTTGCGGATGGTAGATTTTTGTAGTTTCTACCATTACTACCATTTTCGTAAAAAGACTACCAATCTATTTCTTACCTATTGCGATAGGCGTCGATGTTTATTTTTTCTTTACTTGTAAAAAAAATTAAAACGAAAAGTGCCTGTTTTAATTCTCAATCTTTTGTGTAATTTCTTTTGTATCGAATTGGATTTACAGTTTCAAATTGAGTTTAGACATTATTTAGAAACAAGCGTTGCCAAACTGATTTAAACCCGACAATAAATTACTGTCCGACACTGCTCAAGTTATCTTTGTTAGCAATATTAATGAAACATTTACTAATTTTATATTTGTATTACGAAGTGAAAATGTATATCATACTATCTTACTAATATTATAAATGCGAAAGTTTAGATAGATGGATGTTTGTTAGAGTTTGTAGCCTAAACTGCTAAACGGATCTTGAAAAGATTTTGCATGGATATAGAGAATAGTCTGTAAGAACACATAGGCCACTTTTGTTTTTTTTATTCCACTCGAATGGACTCGCGGGCGAAAGCTAGTAAGTGTATAAATGTATTTTTTTTATTTATCTATAAAATCTAATTAATTACAAATTAAGTGTTAAAACGTCTATGTTAAAAAAATATTTTATTTTCTTACATAATTAATTTAATAATTTCAGTGTTCGAATTGATATTTTATTAACTGTTAATTATCTTAATATGAAATGTAAAAACTTCGTTGTCGGTATTTTTTTTATTAAAATTCTATATAGGGTAATAATTAGTGGAAATTTTGTAAAATATAACTTGTACGCCGAGGCCAATGCCTTAAGCTACGGAAAGTTACCAGGGGGATAAGTAGAGTTAGCAACACGATTTTTCATGTAAGTTGTTTCATTTACTTAAGTCATGTTGGTAATTGTTTTGAAATCAAACCTTGATTGTTAGATTCCAAGTCCGGAGTTCAACCACTGAGCCTGCTGTTAATTATAAAAAGCGTGATGATTATCTCTCGACGGGCGGCTGTTGCATCGAGCGTCGCTCTATATGGAGAACCGACATGAACGAACGCGGAGGGTATTTGCCGCATACATGCGTCGGTTGCGTACATTTTTAAGCGTTTATGTTTTATAGCAACGAGACAGGAATCCTGCTAATCGTCGCAACAGCAACATTTCACGCGCGCCTGTAAATGAGTGCAATTTAAACAACAGGCCCCCTTGGCTCTCATTGTGGAGCCTCGTGAATGGGACTGTTCTACAAAGCTGAGCTCGGGTCGAGGCATTTTAATGTAACCTGCGACCTATCTTTGTTTAACTAGTCACGTGTAACAAAGAATAAGTATCGTAGAACATACAAACGTTGAGTTTTTCTTTGACACATATGATTGTCTCTTAAGATGTATATTCCATATTATGGTTGCTTTGACTACAACGTCAGTAAATGGATAGAAACGAAATTATCTCTGACCACACACTTGGCCCGATCGTGACTCTCTTATCCTATTTATTTGTTTTAACATATCCATTTTTCACACTCCTCTGTTGTTGTAGAGTAATAAATGTAAATGAATAAAGTACACTTTTATTAATTTAAAATGAAAAAGCTATTACATAGTTCTAACTCATGTTAATTATTTCTATTAAAAGTAATACGTTGCCTTGACACGAGAGAGGGCAGCGTGAAATGTGCACCGACAATTATATTTCGATTGAGAACACGGTGTAGGAGTTCCAAGGCCCTGCTTGTGTTGATCGGACACTGCATTATTGTTTTTGTCCGCATCTAATCGACTACTTATTATAACACTATTACGTACACTCCGACGTTATTTACGTATGCATAAGAGTTATAAAGTAACTGTTAAATTATTATTTTAATCGAACGAATATGATTAAAGACCGAAGTTCATTGTTAACGTAAACTATCAGAACCTTTGGCTCATAAATTATTGCGTTACTTACGTTGAAAATAACAGTGCATCTATTTAATTTCAGATCAGAAAACAACATTTTATTGTTAAGATATAGATTTAGATACTCATTATAATAAGCGTAATCAAAGAAAAAACGGATGTATGCAAAGCTTTTACATGACATTTGTAAGGCGCCTAAACAAGGGATTGTTTCACACTTGACAACAATTTAAAGTTTAATTACTAGATGAATGGTTGTTCTTGCCGGCTTAGTGTATCGTGATAGCCGGGTGTGGGGTCAGCTAGGTAACGTCAGTAGTACGTAAGACAAGTGGTATCGGTGCTCGCCCACGCGGAGTAAATCACCGAACGTCCGCCGGCGCGGCCGAGCGCCACAATCTATGCAAATCGCCGCCTCAAACTTATTACTCTCGCCTCCGCTCCTTTCCAAATGCATACTAAATAGCGCGCCGACCCGCACCGCCTTTGTTCAGACTTTTTCACTTAACCTCTCGCGCTCGGTTAATTTCAATGGAAATATTTTGTAACTTTTTTTTTTCTTCTCCTTCGAGCGGTTTCCCTCGCTTTGTTATTGTTTAACTCGACCACGTTAAGACAAATGCTGCTCCTTTGTGTCTTCTGTGTTTACTATTCTTAATTATCATTCAAGTTTTATTAATATTTACTTTATACCCTAAACTAAATTAACTTAGTTATAATTACAGGTATCTTACTTCTAATGACAAGAGAGTCATAAATGTTCAACATTATACAGATCATCATATTACTCTTTACCTTATATCCTTATTAATAGTAGTGTGAAGTTGTAGTGGCAAGTTCTGAAATATTTATTTTGGTTAACAATTCTTAGGCATTCATAACGACGGAGTAGACTACATATCAACCATTTGGAGACACCAGTGTCATTATAAAGCGACGCATTCGATTCGAGCTCAGTAACACTTCGTATTCCCATGGCGTTCTCGGAATTAGACACAGAATGTAACGAGAGATGTCGCTCCCGTTCTTCCGCATAGAGCCAACTCGCATTGCGATCCAATTATACGTGATACTGACGAGAAATATTACGCTGATTTATAACCAGGTAATTACTGTGGGAATCTTAACAGTTCTCGATGTGTCACCGTGTTAACAATCCAAATGTTAATGTTAATAGGTACCGTTAATGTTTTTTTGTACCCGCTATTAAACGCTGCGTAAACATAATGACAGCACAATAACATAATAAATGTAAGTCGGCAACCTTTACAGCATTCATAAGTTGTTTGTATTGCTGAGTGATCCGTTTTGATTAGTAGCTTTATTGCCAGAGGGAATTAAAATCAATGTATATAAAAGTAAGATATATTTTACCTTACAAATACATGTTATTGTGAAATCTAGGCGATCAAGTCGCGTACGGCTATAAGCTGTGATTTACCCGTATTAACTGTAGTTAAGTTTTAGTTTACTGCCGCGTATCGCATTCAATCTGCAAAAGGAAATAAGCGAATAACGAAATTATGGCGGAAATATTAAAACAATTACGATATGAGCTTTCTTGATTGCACCGGGTCGTTGAACTGTCTTGAATTGTGAACAATTGAGTGACAACGCTGGCGGTGCTAATTGCTCGACTATCACTTTATAACCCTTTATGACACGCATCCGTATAATCAATTGCCCACTCTGACCATTGCTATTATCTACGTCTCAGTTTTGCTCCTATTGGATTACTTATCTAAATGTTTTAAGTATTAACATAGACTATCTGTTCTCGTGCGGCTTCATCCTCGTGAAAAATTCAAATGCACAAATGACACCGAAAACCGAAAGCACATTTGATAACTTTTGATAAGTTGACAGTTTGTAGTTTATGGTTCCTTTCTCACATGAAGGTTCTTTTCCAATTAATTTACCCCCTAAGTTTAATTGCGTGAAAATATACAGCCTAAAGTGTGTCGTAAGTGTATGGTTTTTAATTAAAGAAAGAATTATTCAAAAATATGATGATTGCTGACATCCTACGCCACAAAGTAGTGTGTGTTTATGCTTTATTATATTAGTAAAGATTATACATATATTTACATCTTATATTATTAAATCGAAACATACAAATAATATTGCATTGCCTACTTTATTTCATAAATAGGATCTAAATATTTCTATTATCAAATAGTTAACATATTTAACAACATTATGAGATCCATAACTTGGTGTAAACTATACGAAGTTCTAGTTTAACAATTAAAGCCATCCATTGTTGGAGCCGAAGGAAACGTTTCAAACTATACAGTGCGGCACTCGAGCGCCTCGATGCGGCTTAACCGATTTCAAAGCACTCAAGACGGTCGGAGCGAACTTGTTGCGCCTAGTGTACGGCATACTCATAAACTAAGTTAAACCGTCTGTCGGCAACATCGGCCGCACCGTACTGCAAATTAATTCGATTATCAACGCACCTTGATACAGCCAAAGCACCCGGATTCCCTTCATTATGCACTCTACTCTGTAATGAAACTTGTGCATCTATATTCTATAACTATACGAGTACAAATAAGCAGAATCTGTGCCTTATTGATTTATATTTCACTAGCAAATACATAAGTTAGGGGATAGTAAATCATTACTTAGACGTTTATGTCGCCCTCATGAAGTATGTATGAATAAGATTACTACGAACTTTTGAAATCCTGAAAGTACTAAGAGTAAGCCAACTTAAGATATAACTTGCTGTATCTGTATCACAAGTTGTCGGCCTCAGTGTTCCCGTCCAATTATAACGTGGGTGCCTTCAAAAGCAGGGTGAATCGGCACTTATTGAGCTAGCGCGCTTCTATCCTTCGGTCGCGTCTTCACTTAGCTTAGGTGGAGTCGTGGTCAAGCGCTGGTTTATTTATGTTTGAAAAAAAGAGTGTGTTGAAAATTAACTTGATTTTTAAGTATCTAGTATCGTTCCCCAATGCCCAGTGCTGAGAAACACTACGTGACGCGATAACAAATCGTCGAAGAAAAAAACCAAACGCCGACAAATTACGAAAGCGATTACCGAGTTACCGAGCGAAGTGACGCACAGATTTACGTTTATTACTATATTGTTAAACTTCAATTAGGTACATTATATTCGTTGTAAGTCTAACGGACAAATGCTGAAACGAATCTTAAACACTTCGCTTCGTATGCGCCGATTTCAATCTGACAACATCAAAATTTCAATTAAGAAGTATTAGGAGTTTAAGCATGTCCTTATAATTGAATGCTGGGTTTCTGAAGTTTGCATTTATTTTGTCATTACCTAGCGATTGATTAATGTTATATTGAAGTCACTTTCAACGGAGTAAAACTTAAGTTACATAGCTCGGACTTCATGAATTTTTTTAACTAAAAGCACCGAATGGTTATACGTAGCTGGGAAAACGGCTATAAGATAGTGTTACTTATTGTTATGTCGTCTCAGTATTCGGTAGGACGATTTACACCGGAGCCGTAAATATGTTACTGTTACTCAATATTCCATCGGGCGATGTGGGCTCACGCACAGCGGTCGCGTCGGTCGTGCATTCATTGTTTTTGACGTAGTCGTGTGATATTGTAGCACAATAGGAAAGAGTTCAGGTCACGTATCGAAGTCTGGACGCGCCTGGAATACAAACCTATCAGCGTTCAATGGGTCGAGTTTTTAGAATTCCTCCGTACACGAACACAATGAATATTAAATTATAAATCGTTATTGGTTATTGATATGGCTAAAAGCAATGCGTAAGGATAATTTTTGTAAGTGACTAGCTAGCTTTGAATTGTCAGTCTTTTCCTCGGAAGCGTTTCCTCATATGCAAACACATTGAGTTCTTCGTATTTCAAATCATAATACACCACAATGATATAAACCAATTAAAAATATTGAGTTAAAATTTAGTAGAGTATGCTCCAAGGCAACTCAGAATGTATTTTGTTCCTAAACAATGTTAATTTTATTCAACAAACAGACTACGTCAAGAGTTAAATAAAATAAAACTAGAAGAGAAAAAGATTCTGACAGTATTTTTCACTCTTGACACCGCCTATGTTTAGATTACTCTCACTAAACCTACATTATAGACGTAAAAGTTGTTGATAAAGATCACCATTGTAATGCACACAAACACACACACATAAAATTATTATATAGCTATTAAAATATATAGTAATGATGAGGTGACATGCTGCTAGGATGCATTGGACCTAAATGTTCAGCGTAGTGTAGCAGTTGCGGGCTTGGATTGCGTCACACACTTCTGCTATGGTAATAATTCACGCCTTTTGTTATATACAGGGTAAACACCAAGAACACGAAAACATTATCCCAAAATAAACACATATTTATAGACAATTAAGTTGCTGTATCTATAATTCCATTTAAAATACGTATAAAAATGAACGATTTAGAAATTAATTCTTATTATTGTATAATTGATTCTTTGGAAATATGGGTTTTATAAACAAATTGGAACTGTTATCTTGACGTGCATTTTGTGAACTTGATTTTAGGTAATAATAATCATTTAACTAATTTACTATTCGTCTCATTTGATATCGCAAATAACATTTTAAAGACAAATGGGCTAACAACCAGTGGAAACACCGAGGTGATCAACAGATAAAACTTTTGATCTTTATTAGTCTTGACTTAGGGTCAAGAAGCGAGCCTACCATATCCTTAAAGGCCGGTAACGCATCTTTAGTTCCCCTGGTGTTGCGAATGTCCATAGGCGTCGTTGACTGCCTCTGTGTTCTCGCCACTCGTTTGCCCCCTTTTCTTATAAAAAAAATTGTAAATTTACCTAAGATGATTACAGTAAGTGCTAATTACAGTTTGTATGGTGAACGATCAATTGATTGCACGGTGCGCGCGCGCCTCTTATCTCCGTCTCGCACTGACGCTCGTTTGCGCCACAGCCTGCCGTTTCGTAAAACTCACTCATTTATGTAAGACATTAGACATGGTTTCTATATGGACTACGGTGTAAATCTGAAACATCTGAGATTATTTTGATAGAAAAATTTAGCTGTTTTATCATTTGTGGCTGCATATTTAATATCTAGGATGTCTTCAGTTGTTGGCAGGCTTAGAAACAAGGCCATACAAGTAAAACATAGGGAATGTCCGACTTTAATTAAAATCTAACTAAGAGAAATAAACCAAGTTATTATTCCGATATGACATAATATCCTATCGAAACAGTAAAACTGGGTTTCCTCTACGCTCCATTTTATAAGGCTAAATGATGGATCGATGAATAAACGTATTAATAAGCGTTGCATGGAACACCCGACGATTACCAGTAGCTATTACTTGCTGTATATTATGTGCTATGAAATATAACTTTATATTCAGTCGGGTTACACGATATTTACATACAGCCAGTAACACGCCTCACGGGCTCTGACTTGATTTGTTACTTTAATTTTATAAACACTATTTTGTTACTATGGATTCTTTACTATGTTGTGACATTACGATACCTCTACGTTAACTTTTTATATAAATGGTGTTGGGATTCGAACCCACGACCGTTAGATCGGTAGTCTGTACTCCTGATCCTAACCATGAGGTTGTTATCTCTGCATGACGGCCATTATACTTCATGCAATCAATAATATGAAATTTATAAGTTCTAGCTTTAAATGTAGAACTTAAAATACTTAAATAGAGATATAAAGATGTAACACAAATTAAATCGCTTAATTTAACTGAAACTACTAATTACTAGAAAATAAACACGTAAAGTTTTATGATATTTTGCAGAATAAAAATACAATAACAGACAACTAAAAGTACTCAGTATAATTATAGCTTTGTTATGTTTTATTAGTAATAATAAAAACTTGCAAATATTCATTTTGCACTGTCCATATGTGGTGCTTATTGAACAGGTGTTCTCGTTATGTTTTTGCTAACCTGTTTCGACCTGTTGTGTCTAGGTTTTTTATTAATGTGGCAAGCAGATTATGTTTTATTGAATAGTCATTGGGATCTTACCTGAAACATTAGTTAGTTAATATTGAAATTTAACGCATTTTAAGTAGATTTAATATACGTAGATAGAGCCATAGATTCAAAGATAAAACTTTGCTATTCTAAAAACATTCTACAAATAAATAAGCTTTAATATTAAATGAAAAGTAATTATTAAACGCACTACTTTTTGCCAATAGATATTCAGGATCCAAGTAAAATATACGATAAATAAAAACGCACTGTCTTTGCAGTTTTATTCTGGCTTAAAATTAATAATAAAACAACTATTGCTATTATGAAACAATTTGAATCCATAATATACGCTCTCCATAAATTCAATGTATCTCGTAAATCAACTTCTCTGTACTTGAAGCCAGTAGTTGAGTTGTTAGTGCCACTTGACATCTGACCCGTGAGATCAACACAACTTTGGGCCATTCAGAGACTATCCTCTCCCCCCTACCACGCAATGGACAGATAGGTTTATTGTGTCTAACTTGCGTGTTTTTATAGACTGATTTTATTACGTTTACGACTTAATGTTGCTATGGAATACGCATATGTAATTAACCCGTTTATTCTTTTGTTTATACCTTTCTATATGGTTTTTTTTTGTTTATTTAAACAAATTTTGCTTTAGGATATTTAAAAGCAATAATATCGTCTACTATAGGTTACAAGTTAACGCAATAAAGTGCTTCAGCAGTGTTAATCTGGCGTGGTGTTGTACGTCAGCGTTATTATTTGCCTGGTACAAGACGTATGTAGATATTTCCATGCATTGTTTACCTCGCGCCGGCGTTGGCACCTCGATAGGCGCACGTCACTTCCCGCGACTGCTTTCAATGCTCTGCATCTCAACACAAGTGGGTAAACATTAAAGACAATCTCAAAGTTTACCCTACATCGATACTTGAGCAAATTGTTTAGCGACGATAAACTCTCGCTATACCGCTAACTGTAAAACTCTCGAACATTCGCGTGAACCAATACCGACATGTTTATTTTAAGTACGCTTATTAGTGAAAGTATAATCCGGTATGAATCTTCAATCATTGTACTATAGTAAACAAAAACGAACTCAGTACGTCCGCCATGCCGCGTCGTATTATTGTTTTTATTACGTTTCATAATGTAAGAGGAGTCGCGCTATTCGCCGAGAATATTGCAATACGAACCTTAATTCGCAGCTGGCGAACTGGCCGATGATTCATTTGAGTCTATGTTTAGTTGGACGTGTTGCGTTTTAGCACTTGTTACGTCGACTTACAGTTGTTATTAGCATGCAGTTGCGAATTGATACAGCTTTATTCTCGTCGTAATGCTTGCTTGGCACTAGCGTACATGAGTCAGAGGTGCGCTCCCATGATTATCTTCGTCCACGCGGTCGCTTTGCAGCGCTAGAAAAAAATGGCGGCAACGGACACAAAAAATTAAAACCGATCGAGATCGTATTTCTCAAATGGCTCATTAGCGCCCTTTACATTTTAAAACCGCTAATGAAATGTTCAAATCCCTCTAACACATTTAGTCCTCCCATTCCTTTGTTTATACGACTTCAATTTATAGCCGTTATTTAACGATTAATCATGTTTCGCGCCAGAAGTCTAATATTATCTGTGGCACAGTGCGCGCGTTATGTATGCCTGCCTGTTATCGCTAATATAATGCACATATTATTTGTGCTACTGTAGAGTTTGTACGGAGGCTGGTATTGGTAAACATGTTTTACCAAGACTAAATCTAAACTGGTCCTATATTTGTGGATATACGATGTCATGAAAGGGAAGAGAAAAGTTGTAAGTTTATATTAATAATAATGACATATAGTTTGTTAAAGAACATAACCAAGAAGGCTTTTAGCACAAAAACATGTTTAAATATACTTAAGAAAATACACGTATGAATAAAATATTACACTTATACAAAAAGTTAGCAATCTGTCATTGGAATAATTGATGATTATCTCGTATGGCAACCCTGCACCACGTGGACTGTCACCGCACGTCGCGGCCAGTTTGTAAACATTCGCGCCGCGTGATAAACATCTTTGTAGCACGCGCATCCGAGAGAACGTCGCGAATCAATCTTCAAAGTATCAGGTAGAAGTGCCCACGCGCCCCATATCCGACACCGCTTCAATGGCGAGCCCATTTCGATGAATAATTAATCGAGTCCGCCTCTGAAAATCGAGTCACGTTCGAATTTATTTCTTATCGATTTAATATCGTATCAATTAGGTCACACGATTGAGTGCTATGGCTCAATACAGGTCGGTAAGTCAAGACTTAAGTGCGGCGTCTAAATTAATCGACCTATGTTGCCAACATTAAGATAAATTACTAGATAGTTTTAGCCGTTACTCGTCAAAAGGACATAATTGTTGTTGAACATAAAGCATTTCAGAGTTGGGAATGAAACGTAAAAGTAAAAAATAAAAATCCGAGTGAAAATACAGCACGGTGATATAATTAGAAATGCTAACAGAAAGGTCATACGCCATAACAAAATGCCGGGTAACCGCGCGCGAGATTCGAGCGTCCGTATAACAGTGGACGGTCAACCGAAAATTAATTAACATACTTTGGCGCCGAACCCTCGTGTTCACAGGTGGCCCGACTCACCCCTACCTCCCCAGCCCGTGGAAACAACCCATACGGAAATCATTTCTCTATTTCTACCCGCTCCTGCACTTTATTTGAATTTCGAACTCGCTACAACGAACTTTCGACAATATGCTGAGGTTTTTTGGTCTAAAGCCAACGAGCATGGATATTTGTTACACCGATTGCGACGTGTAACACAATGTTACATCGCGTATGTTTTTAATGTATTCCAGAATAAATAGTTGTTAGGATTTAGAGTTTGTTGCATCTTTTAAAACTCATATTATTTTAATTAACATAATAACTGATGTTGATAATATTCAACAATGTTTTAACAGCTTTTGGAAAATAAAATCGTTAAAATCATTTATCAAACATTCCCTTTGTGGTATGTAGTCTTACTAAATAGACAGTGGCACACTACATTACATCTTTCAACTTCTTACATACAAACAACGCAAGTTACACACATTGTCGTTCAAACACCGCGGGTAGGGAAAAAAACAAAGCCGACAAATTTTATAGGTCCTTAATGACATGCGATAAAGAGAAATAAAGGGGAGTATACACATGCTGTTAAATTACCGGCATTATTCCGTCGTTGGTATTAAATGCATTCCTGTTACAGGAATCGCGTGCTACAAGCCGCTCCAGTAGAGGACAAGCGCTCACTTTTTGTCGACGTTTTCGTAGTAAACACTTGCATTAGCACTGCGCTTGTGGCTTGTAGCTACGTGGATAGCGTTAATTATCTTATTTACTAAACGTGTGTAAATTGCTACCGATACCAAGTATCATGAATATTCATTTCGGAAGTTTAGATGTACAACTGACGCCACATCACTCTTTTGTATGACATAATGTAAGATATTGTCCGATTTTCAATAGGAATATTTTTTACTTCACGTTCTAATTACCTTGTTAGTTATTTTTTTTACATCGTATAACCTTATTTGAACTATAGTGTGCTTATACACTTATACACTCACTTTATAATAAAACTCGCTGTTCCCGTGTCCGCATGAAATTATGAAAGTTTTATTTTATTGTTTGTATTTGTCAAATTATCAATTGCAAATGTCATGACATGACATGATGACAAACTATGAGAACCTTGCTTCTTTAATTTTGGCAGCTTGTAGTTTTTAATACCTTTCCCATTTGAAGTTCTTTTTTTTTCAAATTTATTTATCCCTAATAGCGTGAATATAAAAAATAAAAAATAAAAAACGCTTACGCTTTATTATATTAGTATAGAGTATGGATATATGAAAGCTTTTGGAGTCCGTACTAGCGTTTAGTCCGTCAGTCGTGTAACAGCAGAGCATTTCCGTTGTATGATCGATACAGGTAACTAACCATACTAACGCGATATTATAAGCAAAACTTGATTCACACTTCTTGATCCTTTATGGTATTTATAGATTCTTATAAAATAAATTGGCCACTCTTTATTATCAGTAAATAGTTTGAATAGTTAAGGGAAAAATGGAATTTAAAAAGATCATAAAATATTTTATCAAAATTTTCTTGCTTTTACTTCTTCATAAATCATTCTATTTATAAATACAGAAGAGGTTGTTAACAAGAAGTAGGTCAATCACAAAGACTTCACGGTTCATCTAAGTGGGCAGCCCATATAAAGTTACAAGTCATCGAAATATTCAAGTTTTAAATCAAGAGACCAAGTTAACAATAAGGGTTGAAAATGGCTAATAATCATTATCATTAACTATTACGTGATTTTAAAACTTAATAATTTTACTTAGAACTTTACACCTTTTCTTGCTTTCTTAAGTCTAGTTGATAATGAAACTTTTTTTGTAATCTGTACTGTAAATCAGTGATGAGTGGAACAATACTAATCATACTTCATATTAATATTATAAATGCGAAAGTTTAGATGGATGGATGGATGTTAGAGTTTGTAGCCTAAACGGCTGAACGAATTTCGATGAAATTTGTCATAGACTTAGAGGGTAGTCTGGAAGAACACATAGGGTACTCAGTTTTGTTTTTATAGTTCTACGCGGACGGAATCGCGGGCGAAAGCTAGTACATAGTGATTCCTGGTGACCGTGTTAAACACGGACACAGAATTTCTCAAGCGCCGTGTTATTGGATTGAAGAAGGAAAAGTATTATTGGATTAACACTAGTCGCAACTTGTAGCTCGCAATGTCCACTAATCCACGATATGATGACAGGACGTCCTTAATAACTGCTGCAGATTCCTACGGATAAGGATGTACTAAAATAAATGACAATCAATAATGAAGATGGGAAAGCTATTGGCCGTATACGTATACTACCGTGCCGCGGCACTTTTGTGTGCCGCCAAATTTTGATCTCGTTAAATATGTGTCGCAACAAAAAAAAAGCTTGAGAATCACTGCTTTAATCTATACTTCTACACTAATATTATAAAGAGGAAAGATTTGTATATTTGTGTGTATTGAAATCTCAAAACTACTAAGCCGATTTCACAAATTCTTTCACAGTTAAAAAACTACGTTATCAGTAACATGCTGTGTGTATATTATTTTTTAAGTTTACGCGAGCTGTTGCTACTATTAGTAAAAATAGATTTATGACTAGCTGTTGCTCGCGATTTCGCCCGCATGAAAAAAATAAACAATAAAAATCATAGCCTATGTTGTACACTGATAACGTAGCTCTTTAATAATGTAAGAATTTTTAAAATAGAGCCAGTAGTTTTTGAGTTACTTCGATACATAAAATATACAAATGTTTCTTCTGTATAACTGCATACTGATTTTGTATAATGTGCCTAATTTGTGTATCGCCAATGATGTGGAATAAAGAAAATGATATATGATTATTGATGTTTTTAATGATTGTCGGCGAGGGTCCGTGAATTGAAACGTTAAGTCGAGCGTTGCAGCCGCTCGGAGCGCTGGCGCTGCGAGCCGCATCTCTCTGATCACAGATCTGACAGTGCTGTGATTGACGAGCCTCGTTTACATTCGACACAAGTATTATTTATGATCACCTTGTACGAAAAGTTTTTTTTCTTAAGGAAATGAAAAGTTATCTTTTTTACGACTTCGCTCTCGTGAAATTAAAAAAAAAAAATAAATATATAGCCTATTAGATTTCGCCCGCGATACCGTCCGCGCGGAATAAAAAAAAAAGAAATGCAAGTAGCGTATGTCTGCTTCCAGACTATCCTAGAGGATATGATGTAGACATCTATGCCAAATTTCATCAAAATCTAACAAACATCCACCCACCTAAACTTTTGCATTTATAATATTAGTATGATGTTATTCAGTGATAACATAGATTTTTAATTGTGCAATTTTTGGAATCAGCTCAGTAGTTTTTGAGTTATTTCAATTAGTACAAAAATTCAAATCTTTCCTCTGTATAATATTAGTATAGATATCATTAAAGACTAAAGATAAGGAAGAATCTACACTCTCAACGCATATTAAATCAAGTTAATTTGTAAACTGAAGGAGACAATGAACTGTAATTGGCAATAAGCGTTCGTCTAATAAATGAACTAGACATCGAAACGGCAATGAGCATTAGTGCTGATTAATAAGTAGGGAGTGGAGGGCGTTCAATTACAACAATCCAGCTGCTAATTCGAGGCCGCATCAAAGCGGCACCGCGCCGCGCTCGCCGACAGAGGGCGCATCGCGACTGCAATAATTAAAATAATAAAGCATCCCCTCTCGACGCTCGCATTGTGTTGATATGACAAGTGTCCGCAATAAGTGGGACCCTCTCCGCTGGAGCAATGACAAAACGCCCGTGACTACTGTATGTAAAGATTTTCCTTTATTAATTAATAGCGGCTTGTGAGTAAGCTTTTTATTTAAGCAATTAGGGGGTTTTGATTATGTATGCATTAAAAATATTTAGTAATACGAAAGTTAAGGATGATGAAAGGACTTAAATATTGCCGATAAATCGACGCTCTATTACAATAGCAGTAGGCCGTGGATGAGGCTGGAAAAAGACTAATAATTATAGTGATTCAAAGCATGATTTGCAATTATGTTACTTAACAGTCAATCCCATAGCCATTCTATCATAATAAATTGCATATCTATATCTGACGTCACATGAATCCTTTTGAAAAATCACCATAAAGGACGACTAGCTCATGCTAAAGAAAATGCGTATTACATCCAATTACGGTTGTAATAGGCTAATTGAGGCCTATGTAGGTTAAAAGAATTCCGCTACTTCCAGCGAATGCTAACCTGTTTCTAGCCGTCGCTGACTCTGCGTATGGGCTGGCCGCGTCTAACTGTAAAGATGATCTGCATTTCCGTTCCTTGTTCACCGCAGGCTTAGGCTGTATTACTTAATATCAATTCAGATTTCACAACAGATAACATATGGGTTTGTACATTGTAGATAAGTAGAGAACAGATCGGATTTAAAATAAATAACAAGTCAAAAAAAGATTCAGAAATGTCATAAACATCATATATAAAAATAACAACAGTTGAAAAGATTTAAAATGAATACAAGCTTTACGATTATATAAAACGAGCATGTCTTGTAATTGCATTATGAATGAAGTGCACAGCATTGCGTTAGTGACTTAGCGACCAGCTCTATTAAAACCTACAGTCATCAGTTTTCCCAGCGAGCTGTTTGTTCAATCATATTTCTTTGTCTCGCTCCAACATATTGACTTTTTGTAACACTGCAAGATGAAGCTAGTACTATCAGCTTTGTTCTATATCATTTAATACATGTCTGTAAATGGTATGGTGGAATCCGGTTATTATTCACGCCAGTTGTAAAACGTACAATGTAAAGCTAGTAAATAATGGTAGTACAAATTTGTCGGGTGGATGTAGGGCGACGTTCAGTCGGACTTTCAACACACCACACTGCGGGGACACCGCGCTGTTCGTTATAATTGCTACGTTCACTTTTAACTTTGTCGTCATACGCTGGACTTGGAAAATCGATGCAACCAATTACCTAGCCTTTTGTTGCGAATTGCTAACTTTATGCTTCACACATTTCATTTAGATAAATCTAGTAATGCAAGCCATATTTAAACATCGCAGTTCTTTTTTACTTAAAGATATCGAAATTTAAATAGGAATAAAAAATCCTGTTTAAAAACCTACTGAAATAAACGAAAATAGTTAAAGGTAATTCTACAATTATAACTACATGCTGATAATAAACAAATCTGTTTACAACCGCTCACTTCAAATTCTTATAACTGTGTTACACAATTTCAAACGGGCTTCGCGAACAATACAACCGCCCCCACAAATCTCTCTTACACAAAAACAATTTCATCTAAACGATTCCAATTGAAAGTATGAATGTTAAGTGAGTTGCTGTTTAATAACAGATAAAAGTAGATGAAATACTTGGGTCGTTTGGTAAAAGTTAGTTTGCTCAAGGTGGGCGAAGCGAGGCGAGGCGACGCAGGATTTATAAAGTGTGGGGGACATCGCTTCGCAAGCGGGCGGCGCATATTTTATCCTCCCGGCTCCCGATCCGATCTTCATAACGAAATTCTCCGTTTTGATATTATATTTATATTGTTAACGTTTCGTACCTGCATATTTCTAACGGTAAATATGAAAATTTCGAGAATACCTACGACCTCCGCTCTCGGATCTTGTGGGAACAAAGATACTCGGTATTAAGAAATTTTAGACAAACATTCTGGAAGTTTTTCTTGATGGTTTTTTGCCTTTTTGTTTGAATCGTGAATCATTCGGACCGCGGTTATTTATAACAGTTCTTTTGTAATTATTTGTTTATTTTTGGACAGTTTATAACTTGATACTTTTGTTATTATAATAAAAATAACAAAAAAAAAGCAAAAAATACTAAGTACTTGAAGGTATTTTGCGATTACATAAAGCCTAAACAAACCAGGAGACTTGTTGCAAACTCTAACTATGTGTTCACGCGGGAGAGGCTGGTAACATTCGGATATGTCAAAACGAAAAAAAAAAACGGCGATGAAGTGATCGCACAACGCGGATGTTTGTCTTTGAATTATTGTAAAACTCTGTAATGTTATGTAATAAACCATTTATATCAAACAGTTCGTAAAATGTGATATTCAACTAAATTGTAATGTTGTATAGACACAAAGTAGTTATAGTGGGTAGTAAGTTTACACGTAGTGTACGGTTATAAATCTGGTTGTGTTGTAACGTGCCAGTAGCCACAATACGATCACAACGTTAACAACGCAAGCATCCGAATGGATATAAGCAAACAACGGACTACGTCACAGATTTACACTCAACCATGCCCCTACCGAAGTTGAAATGGACCGAAATAACACTTAATTAAAGATACTAACAGCAATTTTATGACAATCAGAATACAAAACGTATTAACACTTCACTAGTCAATTAGCTAAGTTGTTATTAAAGAAGGCAGTAATTAAAGTGATATACAAAACCTCATGTTAAAACAAAAACATAACCCTACAGAATCCGGTAAAATCTAAGCCAATTGTATTTATTAGTGACTCTTGTGAGAAATGTTTATCAAAACTTGATACCTGCCTTCTAAGAAACTTGTCTAAATCCGAACGTAAACACATAAGTAGACATATAGATAACAGAGTTATATGATGTCTCGGTTAATTCTAAGAAACAATATAATGTTACCTTTAATTCTTACATCACATGGACTAGTTCATTCTACGTCTTTTCAAGGTCAATTATTACGATGTTTTATCGTGTTTTATTAGCATATAAAAACTCTTTAGCGATTTATCCTAAATCTATATTCAATTTTAATGCTTTTAAATTAACTATGAATAAAGTCGTCTTATAGTGAACTACAGGAATTGTAAGCATCATGAAAATTTAACCATTTTTAATAGCCAAAACTTTGCAATACAACATACAACTTCTTAGAAGGATTGTAATGGTGATGTGTTGTTTCAGCGAGCGGCGCGCTCGCAGCCGGCACGATTGCGTCCCCGTGGAGCGCGGCGGGGCTCGGGCGGCCCGGACGCCAAGCACCTCGACGTCGGAGACGCCAGTGACGATGAGAAGGTAAACAATCATATCTCCAAATACTAAAGCTTACTGTCATACTGACTTGTACGTTTAGTGTTATCCATACTATAAGTTACATTTCCACTCTCTTTATTTTCCATTCATTATGAGCCAGTAATAATAAAACGCATTGATCTCTTACCGCGAATTTAAACTAATTGGTAGTACATTTCGCATTTCGCACTTTTCGCCGAAATTGCATACATATTTTTTTCCGATTTTAAGAATTGCATTGGTATTATAACAACTTTCCTTGTCATTGGACATATTCGTACAAGTTCAAAACAGTATTGTATTATACTATATATATACTCTAAATGCAAGTGTCATTCGATAAACTCGACAGTAGTACGTTATCTTAATTTTCTTAGCCTCTTCGAATCATGAATCAGCACAAAATCAAACTTCTTTTAAAGTGGGAAGACAATAATAAACCTTTTTACATAGATAATAAATTAACACAGCACGTTTTACTCCGTAAATGTTAATTTATTTTGACACGAGTACGATACAAGTAACAGGTGTATCGATTATTCGTAATTCGGCGAGATATCGCTCGAGTATTTCGAGTGTTCGCGGAACGGCGAGTGATTCACGATGTTTTCGAACGACGTCCGCGTCGGCTCCCGAAGTCGGTGTGTATTTTTATTTTCCTTTGAGAATAGAATCGAGTCTATTAATTACAATGACGCACTCGCCTTGTGTTTCTGATCCAGGGAAAATCGAGACGTTCCGACTTCACCCGGCGTCTGTTTTATGTTCACTGGATACTTTGACAGTAGTATCGTTTTCATAATTTATTGTAGTTCCGCACAACTTCTGTAGCCCTAGTTGTAGTAGAATATCTCACATTATCCTACGCATGTATGTATCAAACACATAATAGTTAACAATTACATTCAACGATAGTCTATTGTATAGTAGGAACAATCTTTGTCAAGGATGTTTAGAGTTGTGGAGATAATAATCAAAAACATAGAATTAGTTTTAATTGAACGTTTCTTGTGATGAGATCAAGGCTTGAAGGTATTTAATCCATCAATTCTCCTGATAACTACTCTATCTCATTTGTCCCCATCTCTTTGTAACTTTTTGCACCCCTAAATAAAATCTAACAATGCGTTCATTTTTCTTCTTTTATCATTTAATTGACCACGAAAAAAGTTTGCTATTGGTAATTAACTTTTTATCACAGAGATTAATGTAATTTATCAAGGCGTAGTATTATCATAAAAGCCGACATTTGATAACACTGACTTTTATCCATTCAATGTGAAATCACTAATACAGAGCCGATGTTTCTATACGCGTTATGAATGAATACGCCGGTTCCGTCAAGGTCAGTTTACTTACGCAGACGGAGTCGCGGGCGCGCATTGGTTCATGTAATAGAATGAATTGTCACACTAAGGCATAGTACACACTGGAGAAGTGTTTCCCTTATTCCATATTGTATTGAAATTAAATATACATTCCTGCATCACAGGTTGCAGTGATCCACGAAAATTGAGGAAAATTTCAATAAATATACCTCCACCTTAGCCACAAAATAGTCGTTTAATTAAATTGTCTACACTTTCGTAAGACATCATTATTACTAATTATTAAAAATAGACGTGAGTGCTAACCGTTTGATTTTTCAAACATTGTTAAAATCAAATCAGTCTTGGTCTTTCTGATTCCTTTGTAATGACACTAACTAAAAAAAACTCGTAATCTTTTACTATAAATAATGTCACTATATTCTATTCTTATCTAGCTAACAAGAGCTTGTTAACTTCAACGTGACAGGTAGTAAAATCATTTAACGTATTGATTTCTTACATACGTAGCTCCAGTGTGAACCACTCTTTAGTATCGAGAGATGTCGATTCATGTTCACATTTGAATGCCAATACTATTTTTTCGAAGCGCAAATATTTAGAGGAACGAAGGTCAAGGTGAAACCGATCGCGGCAAATCCCATTCGCTAACTGATAACTTGGGAGAGCTACTACATAAACAATTCCTTTAATCGATTGTAATTACGATGTTTAGTATTGAACTAGAGCTTCAGTGAAATGTTTATATTGCGTTGTTACCTAGAACTACAGGTAATTTTGATTACAAACGTAATGTTACAGGAATACGCTTACTAATGTGCACAGACTTTTCAAAATTGGAGATTTCATGTACCTCCTCAACATTAGGCACAATGATAAAAGTATTTTTAAAAGTAGCAAAACTGGATTATAAAAGAAGCAACTAGAATTAGACAGAATTAAATATATTAGTTTCATCTGATGATCTAGAAATGATTTAAATCTCTTAATTTCGATAATATAGACAATATTATAACAGTTTTCAACCATCATGCTATTTTGACGGACCAAAACCTATCCCAACTAAACTACAACAACTAAGTTTTTTCAGATAGTTAATAAATCATTAACTTTTCCAGGACCTGTCAGCTGCAGATGCAGAGGGTGTTTGGAGTCCAGACATCGAGCAGAGCTTTCAGGAGGCGCTGGCCATCTACCCCCCGTGTGGCAGGCGCAAGATCATCCTCTCCGACGAGGGCAAGATGTACGGTGAGTCCGGACATGCTAGAGGAACTTGCGGTTCAAACGCGTATTGCCAGAATGTTCTATTTACGTTATAAAACGACTATGAAAGATAGTACCGTAGAAGAAAAAGACTGGGATTCTATCACTTTCAGCCTATTGGACTCTACGTTGGCCTAAAATTATGTGTATGTGGCCTCTGGAGACCGACTTTTTTTTTTTTAATACCAGTAAGTTTACAGAATATAATTCTCATTGGTTTGATTGTGTTTCTTGTAACACAATTATGTTCATGAACAACTAATGGTTTTTAAAAATAAATACACAAGTCAATAAAACGTTAAAAATGCCATTTCGTAGTGACCTCGGAATACCTTCTATGACTTATTATATAGATTAAAAATAATTGTTAGGCATTCTGAAATGTTATATATGTATGTCAAAGGCAATTACTGTATAAAGTATTTCTAACAGTTTTTTTTTTATAAATAATCGCTACGTGGTATGAAAATATTTTTTGTACTTTTAGTAATTGAAATACGAAACTAATACCTAGAAGTTCCGCATGATTTTGTGTTGAATTGTTAAGTAAAAAAATCGCATACAAATATTATCACCAAATGGTCATAAAATTTTATAATTGCCATTCCCCTTCCACGTTCGACGCGAATTTCAGTAAGACAGAGTAAGAAAAGTATTAGGCACTTACAATCTTATTACCCTTATGTATTAAATAGAATAGAATTTTGAACTTAATTATATTTAAAACTCCCAATATGGGATCAAAAAACTATAGCTAAACTAAACAAGGCTGAAATATAACGTGAATTTTATGTAATAAAAATAGTTCAAACCTATAGAAATGCTCGGAAATTATGCTAATTATTGTTGCTACCTCAATAACATGACGCAATATGCGCTTAGTATACATAAATGCATACATATGTTACATTGTTAATTACCACAGCGTAGATTTTCAGCGTTAGACTAAAATGATTTAGGTGTCCTAGAATCTAAATAACTTTTATTGGTTACGTTTTGTTACTTTCTTCTTCGATCTTGTTTATAAAACTCATAAAGTATCAGATCACTGATGATTTTAAAAATATGAGAGGGATTCCAAATAGTACTCCAATAATTTACAATTTATAGCTGTTAAACTAGTAGACAGTGTTAAAAGTAGTAATGTAAAAATATTTATAACATACGTGGGCGAAACCAAATACAAAAGTTAGTTAAATATAATACCCAACACGTCAACAGATGCTAAATTTACCATTGAATCATCTTGAACATTGTTTCATTGGATTTACTTACACAACATATATGATATCAAGGTCGGTAAATGAACAATACGAGACAAAAGACGGTAAGCGCTGACGGGGGCACGCCGACAAAGCGGTTTGCAATACAATTCCACGGAAAAACGAGCACCGACAATTATTATCTGGCGATCGGCCCGTGTGTCCGATACCGGGAAGTGGACACGTATCGTTTCATTTTCTTTCTCATATTAGGAGAAAATAACTCCCAGGTGGTATTCATAGTTATTTTATCACTCTAATTACTAAATGAAATTTAGGACTTTTAGAATAAAAATTATACAATTTACAAATAAACGTTTTTCGAAGAAAATCAAGACACTGAATTAAGTTGTTTATGAATATCATGTTATTATTTTGCATTCATTACTGTTTTGGCTTTAGTATCGTTTTTTTTTCTATTAACTTAATTTTTTAGGTCGATTTTCTCCCTAGTTCTATTCCTATTATTCAGAATGCAGTTTTTACAACTGTCATTATTTTGAATAACTTGTTATCATTATTTTTTATTTGTATAACAGACAAATAATTTTATTAAGCATCCAAGTATCTTTTTTAATTAAGTGATGATGATGCCACAAAACCTTAGTAAACTTTTTTGTCAGTCCTCAAATGTGTTTGAATCAATGATATCACAAGCCTATAGCTATAGCTTGTATTATGTCGGATGGAAGGGGTTACAGAAAATTGACCCTCGACCTAATTCAAAGTCAAATTCATTAAGTCGCGTCAGTTACAAAGAAAGCTCGGCAGATACGGCTATAAGGCAGACTGCAGACGAACATTTTTTCACGTTGCTCTGTTAACTCAGGAAGCTCGTTAACGCGACGTGACGATTGCCACTTAAATGAAACCTTTTCCCTTCAAGAAATTAACAACGCCCGGAAATCTTTTGTACTTCACAAAACTCGAACGATTATTCACACTAGTTTTTATTTGTTATGTGCCAGATCTATATTTTTATAAAGTACAGTTTTCCAAGGACACATTCTACAATCACACTTTACGAACTGTAAAATAAACAGTTTTTTAGAGCCGGTTTACTTTCATTATTTGATAAGAACCAAAGCAGTAATATACGAATTCATTTATGACCACTGATTTATTCACATTCATAACAATTAATGCGTTACTCTAATTTTCAGTTTTTGTTTAATTCTTTGGCAAAAAAAATAGAAAACGTTAGCGAGGATTCTGGAACTTATAACTTCTATCGCGGTTATCAAGCCACGTTTTCAAAACCTACGGTTCTACAAACATTGTCGATGTGTGTAGAAGTTTTTAAATTTCGCAACTTTATTAAAATATACCAAAGTAAAAAGCCGAATTAATGCAGGTTGGATGAAATGGCGACAGGTTACTGGTGTGACTTGTGATCCAAGAATGCCTCTTAGGCTTAAGGGACAGATCTACAAGTCCATCATAAGACCTGTCGTATTGTATGGATCTGAATGCTGGGCCACCAAAGTTGCGGATGAAAGGAGATTGCATGTGGCTGAGATGCGTATGTTAAGATGGATGTGTGGTGTGACAAGATTGGATAAAGTTAAGAATGTGTACATTAGAGGAAGTTTGAAAGTAGCGCCAGTGGTGGAGAAATTGAGAAGCAAAAGGTTAGCGTGGTATGGACATATTATGCGACGAAATGATGGGGACATAAACCAGAAAGTGTTGAGATTGAATGTGGATGGCTACAAAGGAAGAGGAAGACCGAAGAAAGTATGGATGGATTGTGTGAAGGAAGATATGCTTAAGAAAGGAGTGGATTCAGATATGACGGCTGATAGAGATGTATGGAAGAGCAGCACATACTGTGCCGACCCTCCATAAGGGATAAGGGCAAGTGGATGATTAAAATATACCAAAGTAATTAACGAGTATGATTTTTTTTGTTGATTAAAAAAGCATAAAGCGTTTACTATTACATTGATTTTGCATTTGTCAATGTTTGCGATACTGGCACCTAACGATAGTGAATGTGTGAACTGAGACCGACTCTCAGTGGGACATTAGGAGAACGGCCAACAACACTGTAGAACGCTTTTTATGTTGACAGGTTCATTTAATTGTATACCACAATAATACGATCCATTGCTCCTTGTAATGGCTATGTTTTTTAAATTAAATGCTAAATAGAAAGTAGCAACATTCTTTAGTTTTCCTTTATAGTTGAAGTTCATATTCACGATTCTATCAAGTTCATCAATTTGAAAAGCAAATGATAAGGTGCGCAAACTTAATAACGGTTAATCTACTCGTAGTGGAGCAAGTTTCTAAATCCTTAGGCCATTGTTATTGATTGCATTATAAGTCTGAACGTACCCTTACTTGAGAAGTGTCATCTTCTTCCCTAAATGGCTATCATTACATCTGTTTGATTGCACCGTTATCGCGCGGAATAATGTTGATGTAACTAGATAGTCGGATTGTACCATGACGAGATTATCTGGCCCTGAAATTTCCTTACTTCCAGGGTGTCTTCTTTCTTATATCTTTTCCTGAATTGCACTGAAAACCTCCCTATAATTAACCTTTTGCAACCCTTGTTCGTTGTTGCCAGTACAGACGGCACATATGGTGATTTTTCGGCGGAGTTTCGGAGACGCGTACGTAACCCGGCACAATTGACGTGGAACAATTAAAGTCGTCGGGGGCCATTAAGCCTGCGGACTGCCATTAAGCCCGCGTCAGGCCAACATTACACGGCCGGGTTTTAATTAAAGGACTGTCCGCTAAGCCCGCGCCGGATGGAATTGCTAAACAAATCTACATCAGACGCCGTGTCCACCTTAAGTGATTTAATGTACGCAAAGAAATGCGACATTTTAATAACGCCTATGGTACCGAGGCCTCGGACAAATTGTTTATTACATTTAAGCTGAATTAGAGATGTTTGCGAACTCATTTTTAAAATAAAGCGATGTTATTATTTTTCCGCTAAGTGGAATATTAAACAAAATTATCTTTCACGTTGTCTCTTCTTATATTTTATTTTTTAAATTAAAAATACTGTGACAAAAAATTCTACGTAAAATATAGGAACATTTATACATCTGGAATACCACGTTAATTATGTTAGGATGCTTCAGGAAAGGAACTTTAACCGGTAATTAAATTGCTGAATATCTTAGATTTTAGAGAATATATTTATATTTCTTTAATATTAGCATTGACCACTGCATCCCTCTACAATTGACGAAAAGGCCATGTAGAGTCGCGGTGTCAGCACTAGCGTCCACATAATTGCGGGCACGCGCCTCGTCCGGACAATATATGAGCACATTACTCGCGGACGTGTCGGCCCGGGCTTAATCTAGCTCAAGTGCGTCACCCTTGTCCGTCCGTCTGTTCCCTCGCCCTCGGCTCGCCCTTACCCGTCGCCGTCGCGGATAATCTCCGGGAAATTACTAAACTGCCCTCGCACCTATTGCCTATAACCGTGACTTGATTCTGTGAAATGGCATAATCTATAATTGCAATTGGTCTTTGACCATTTCAGTCGTAATCATTGTATCTTAGATAAATCTAGTACGATGTTTCCAAAAGGAAAGTGAATTGATTTACCACTTTATGGATGTTGCGTTTTTATTACTTGATGTAGCTAAATCGAGCTGCAAAGTTCTCATTGTGACCTAAAAATGTCAATGATACATTTCCGATATCTCTCAGAGTCTTGGCCACCCTCTCAAATTTTACAAAAAAGAATTCGAAAATCTTCATTATTATTTTTTCTACAGAAGAACAGGAATAAAAATTGTGTCAAGGTTATGAAAGTGAAGTAGTTTTCGTTGTTTTCAATATCTTAGCTCAAATAAGCAATGATTATGTTATCGGCAGCACACATGAGCGATAAGTAAGTGGAGAGCAGCGACGAAGTGGCGCGGTGGCGAGCTGTTGGCAACAGTTCGGCTTCAGAACACCGGCAGCGTTGCTGCAGGCGTTCGTGAGTTAAGACATTCAAAACCGCTCAATATCCTGGCAGTATGAAAGTTTCGCTGGCGCTTCACGTGGTCCGGGGGCGGGAGCGCGGCGGGCGGCGGGGCGCGCCGGGAGGGCTAAACTATGCGAAGAATGCGCAATTAGTGAGCGAGCGAGCGTGTAAGGGGCCCGCCGCCGAGCGAACGCAGTAAGAAAATATAAAGAAGGGGCGGGTTTCGCTCCCGTTGTTTAGCGCCCCGCCCGCCTTCGGCCATAACTCCCGATTGTCTCCCGCGCGGACCTCCTTACGGCGTCTCGGCTCAACCCTTCCCGAAGCTCCGCTGCATATCTTCTGTTTGGGTCAGCGTGAATTTCTGCCTCGACCTCTCCGAATGTTTCTTTTATTGGAACACGCTATGTCTTTGTAGTTTCTCCATTTGGAACGTCTTCGAGCGAGCACTGATTACTATGTGCGTAATTTTATTAAATCCAATAGTGCAGAACAATCAATATGTTTGGCAATTAAACGTCTATGTATTGTGCCATTCGTCTTTTTGAAGAACAAGAGGAAATTACTTATCTAAAGCTTAATTGTAATTTGTTTATTTCAGTAAGTTGTCTATTCAATCAACTGTTAAACGATATGCATAAGTCACAATGTATTTCCAAATTCATGGATCCCCCAGATAACGACTAGGGAACTGCGGACTTATTTAATCGTCAGTCTATATTACATCAATTTGTAGATCAATACTATTCATTTATATATAATATGTTTTATGAAAGGTCTAATAAGAATATATCTGTCACAAAGCTGTAATGGAAAACAATCGCGAGGCCGAGTCGGCGGTACGTTAATGTGTTTCTGATGGTTCTTCAATATCACTCCGGTTATCGTATAAATTATGTTATAGACGTTTGTAATCATAATATATTGTTCTGGATACTATTACACTAACATCTTATTATATTAAGATGTCCTTCCGTTTAATTTCGTTGACATATTATATCCAGAAACAATAGTAATATCTCGAAAATAGTAAATAATTTCTCGAATTAAAATGTACTTTGTAATTAATTAGCTGTTGCTCGCGACTTCGCCCGTGTGAAATTAAAAAATATATCCTGCCTATAAGAACCTATCTAACTGTGAAAGAATTTTTAAAATCGACCTAGTAGTTTTTGATTTATTTTAAACATACAAAAATACAAATCTTGTCTCTTTATAATATGAGTTTTTTTTTATAATATAAGGTGGCAAACGAGCAAGATAGATAGAAAAAATAAAAACAATTAAAATAGCAATACATGATCTATGTTATAAAAATTGTCGTAGAAAACTTTAAATATTCATAGGTCTACACGCACAATTAGATCGGAGCTCTCGAGAGCGTGGCCGTTGCCAACGGACCAAATTAGCCAACTAACCAACTAATAAATAATGATCTCTTGTTTTTCTATTCGGCACGGAATAGAAACGCAGCTCATCCTCCACGTTGGTTATTTATATCGGATGCACGCGACGATTCGGGTGAAGGCACTCTACACGTCGATCTGCGGCTGCGGCGGTGTGTCGCCACACTTTACTGTTTATAGCACAATCTTAATGTACCTAATTTTGTCCTAAATTTATACTTCAAAAAACTAGTCGATACGAGATTCGAGAAACTTTCACTGTTAGAAATATAAACATGTTTAATCATTTTAGTAATATGGACGCAAAATTAAGTTTTCAGATGGTTTTTTTATATAGAGTTATAAGATTTTAAATGCCTTTTAGGGAGTAGGACTATTCTAAATTATTTCAAACTAGCTTTCGCCCGCGACTCCGTCCGCGTGAAATTAAAAAAAACAAAAGTAAGTAGCCTATGTGTTGTTCCAGACTATGTTTTACATCTATGCCAAATTTCGTGGAGATCCGTTCAGACGTTAAGCCTACAAACTCTAAAAACGTTACGTTACGTTACGTCACGTTAAAATTTTGACCCCTATTCGTGGGTGCTATAAGCCATTTTTATAGTAATTCTTCTCTGCATATACAACTTAGTCTTTAAGTTTAGAAATTAAATAAAGAAAATGTTCAAACTGTCGATTCACTATTATTAAATTCATCGCGTATTATTTCCATGTTAATTTCGTTTCGGTCGCAGAGATCGCTAATTTTAACTCAACACCCGCAGGGAAAACTTCCCGAAACGGTGCCATAACTCCATAGCGATCCCAAGAATGTCCCGACACAGTCTACAAAACTTTACTTCACGATATTACGACTCGCTTTCACTTTAATCTTACACAATTTTGTATTGAGTCCTAAATTATAAGCGCCTAATGAAAAATTTTACACTTGCAAAACATTTTATAATTCTCATTTCTGAAGTTCTCTATGAAGATAGTAATAAATACTTGTATCTGGATAAAGTACTAATTATTTTGACTAAGTACCACATTCCGAATTGGTTACTTTAATGCTGTGATTATGAAGTTCTCATTTATTTTATCACTAGCTGTTCCCGTGCCACTTCAATCGCGTAAAATTATGAAAATTGTTTTATTCATTAAATTTGTCAAATTCAATTGCAAATGTCAAAATGACATGACGATGACAAACCATGGTAACCTTGCTTCCTTGAGGTTGGCAGCAACTTATGGTCTCTTTCCCACATTAGGGTTTTTATCCAAAATATTTACCCAGTAAGATGAATGGCGTGAAAATGTATAGCCTAAAGCGGGACGTAAGTGTAGGGTTTTTTTATTAAAAAGAGAATTATTCGAAAAATGCTGTAATTGCTGACATCTTAGGCAACAAAGAAATGTGCGTTTACGCTTTATTATAATAGTATAGAAGTATAGATAACCTCGTGATTTATAAGTGTTAGTTTAAACTAAATTTCAAAGGAATAAAACTCAAGTTACGTAGTTCGGACTTTATCGAACCAAAAACACTAACGAATGGTTAAACATCTGGGAAACTGGCCATTAGAGATATATTACTTTACATCATTATTTTACAACAAGCAAATAGTCTATCAATGCCTGCTTTATTTTAACTAGCACATAATAGTGCCAATTTCACTGAAATACATTCATATTCTGTACTAAAAGTCTGGTATAATTTATTGGTTGTGTTATATAAATTTTCGATGATTTCATAGAGCGGTTCAATTATGAAAATTTAGCCGGCGGTCAACGATCAATCGATGTACGTACATTTGCGTGTGTATGTGATGTGCGTTCGCCCCAACGAGCCGGTAAGGGGTTAATTAAATTCACAGCAACCGTCTCCCGTCGCCTCGCATTCCCCGAATTCAATGAGATTTCAATTTACTTTGGTCTAGTCGAGTCTTTCATTGTCCACGAATTAATACACTATCGAGAGAATTGGATCGCGCGGGACTCCATTGTGCTGAATGCTTTTAATGCTTTCTACTTATTTTGTTCACTTTGTGAAGAGCAATGAAACAACGCTTTTATTGAAATCCTTTGAGTATTTACCGAACTATTAGTTACGATTGTGATATGCTTATACATGCGAACTTTGACTTTTGAATAGTGTAATAGACAATCTAAAATCTATCTATATTACGATTTATCCAATAATGATTATAATATCTCTAACTTATAATAACGAGAACTCAAATAACTATTGAACTGTTATTCTACAACAATTGCGAAATCACCACTAGAAAACTGCAATAGTACCTTTAATGGAGAGAAAATGTGTCACTAAATGTTGTTTCTCAGTATTAAATTCACTCGACAGATTCCTAACCACTAACATTTCAGAAAGATAAAGACCAACCTTACGTAGTAAGTCCGTCGTCAAATACCAAAGCCGTATTTCTCAGTAAAGTGGTATACATGAGTATATATGTACGTAGCCCAGCTTATAATGGAGATAATTTTGCCGGTGTACACGCTAATATATTATCGAGACGGCATAGCAGGGGAGGGAATGCGTCCATTGTAATATGCGGGATGTAGATTCGATATAATCTATTCGAATTTGCATTATTGATGAGTTGAACAAATCAAAAATGATTTATTGATAAATAACTAGCATTTGATTAGTACCTATCATACTATCATACTTCAGACTTCATATTAATATTATAAATGTGAAAGTTTGGGTGGATAGATGGATGTTTCTTAGAGTTTGTAGCCTAAACGGCTGAACGGATCTGGATGAAATTTGGAATAGGTGTAGAGGATGGTCTGGAAGAACACGTAGGCTACTTGCTTTTGTTTTTTTTTAATTCCACTCGGACTGAGTCGCGGGCGAAAGCTAGTATAAAATAGTAATTATTGGTAACTTAGTTTATATGCAGTAATTAAATGCATAAGTATAACACATTTTCAGAATTCACAACCATTTGGATTATCTCATTTCGAAATGTTTATTGATTCGATCGAATGCGTACTATGTTAAATGTTTTATCCAGAAAACCAATAGTTATGTTAAATGATGGATTCATCGGAAGCGGTGCACGTTATTCCATGAAACTATTAAAATAAATCGACGCTTCTCCCGTCGCCAGCTCGCATTCCGCCCCGACTGCAGTTTCAATAATTGAATAGCTATTCAAAATATTCGGTTGCAGTTTCAATTATTGAAAATAGCTATTCAAAATATTTTCAAAATAGCGGGCCTGGGAGCGCAGTCGGCGCGGTCCGGGGCCACGGCGCGCCGCTCGCAATGAATCCACAATGCAAACTATCTCGCGGGTTATGTCAATTGACGAGGGCGAGGGTTGCGTTTTTATTACTCCGTTTATAATCTCTGCCCATGTTTAACAATTCCTCAAAAATATTGCATTCTCCTGTGTTTTTTTACACCGCCAATATCTGTTAATATTTATCTAATTGTGATCCGACGCTGTAATCCAGAGTTTATTTTTTTATTCTAGATGATAATTAGGTTTTGTTACGTCTTGTTATTAAAAATGTATCTTTTATTTCTTAATGAAACCTAAAAACATTAAGTGCTATCAACTCTTACACTTTAACAAGGAAAAATAATAGCGTGAGATGACTGCAGATGAGGTGTACGGTGATTTGGCCACGCCCGGCCAATTTAGAGCTGTGATGTCACCGCTAAACGCGTCAAACAATTACCTTGCGCGGACGTAATGCCACGCTCTCGCACGCTTCTAAACATTATGACATTATCACTTGTGTCCACAATACATGCACTAATTAATTTTGTACACAAAATTAGATTTTATATAAAAATAGAACACTGCTATTTTCTATCTAAATCTATGCATAAAATCATGGTTACCTTATTTAAAAAATGGAAATGTTTTAATTAAAAACTACGTAATCTGGATTATTTTTATATGAACTCTATAAATACTTGGCTTCTATATCAAATACAGTTTATGAACTCGATATGCAATCAAGTAAAATATAAAGTCAAAGTTCATTTCGCTCGGTCTCTTTTAATTTCTTCGTCACAGCGCCTTGAGCTTTCCCCATTCGTTTTATTATCTAATTAAGTGCAATAAATCGTGTTGCAGGAAGGAACGAGCTCATAGCGAGATATATTAAGCTAAGGACAGGAAAAACCCGCACAAGAAAACAGGTCTCGTCACACATACAGGTGCTGGCGAGGCGGAAGCTGCGAGAGATACAGGCCAAACTCAAAGTGGTGAGTACATGCCCTTATTTCGTATACATTTGTCTTGTAACCCATTGTTATATTTTATCATATAAGCAGTTTCAATTGAACATTGTCTTAAATAAGGGTTATAAAACTTTATTCTTATAAAAAGCCTTACCGACACATTCATTGTATTAATATCAAATCAAAAGAATACATTTATACCAAACAAAGGATGCGAAATTATGCAAAATGTCTCACATACTATAGATTTACGTATGCGATTTTTGACATCTCATTTAGTAAAAAATGAACTTGATTTATAATTCCAATTAAATTAACAGTTATTGCGCGATAATTGAAGACTATGAGTTTATGATACGTCCATTAGATTTGGACTACAGGGTTCAGTGTTCAGCTCTCTAAGAGCTCCCGGAGATCACCAGCGAAAGAAAGTGTTTGCTGAGGTTCACTGATTTTAGTTGCGATTTAAAATAGTTGGTATTCGTGGAGTTGCGGTCTATAGCTGTCTTCTACTAACTGGTATACCCAACATGAGATAACAATCGATGATGGCTATAGGACGGTGGTGTGATGAAGGATAAGGCGATGCAGTCAATGAGCTCGCTGTCGAGTGCGCAGATAGTCGCCGGGCTCCCGCACCCGGCGTACCACACGGTGCGAGGCATGCCTTTGTCTTACTTGCCGGTGAACAGAACTAGATTGCCTATACTGTGTTGTTGCTTCGCCGTTGCCCGTTACTCGATTTCGACGAAATGATAGCTAGCCTCAGATAGATACCGGAAGGTCTGAACTAGTTTTGTTTGTAAAAAATGTAGTACAGCCCCTTTTGAAGTATATCACTTAAATCATAAGACTATAGTTTGTAGAAGGAACAAATATAAGTAACCTTAACTTTGTTATTTACTGACTAATGCTAGGTTGCTGCATTTTCAATTTATTTTTTCATTACCAATTAATACATCAGTGTAGAACTCTAGTTACGTAGTTAGAAACGCATTTCGTGAAGTTATCGCGAACACTGAAGAATGGTTAAAAGTAGCTGGGAAACCGGACATAAATCGTTTCAGTTAGTTTGTTAACAGTTTACATTCATTGTACGTCGTTATATGACTAAACTATTGTAGTTTTCAGTACAATTAATACGTAAGTGACCTTTAAGAACATAGAATAAGAAAAATTTACGAGGACGGGTTTCGGTGAACGGAGTTGTGAAGGCATGTCGCAAAGCACGCTCTACAAGTACTCGAAATAACATCACATACGAATCGCTTTACTTACAAAATAACTCCGTGTTATCCACAAAGTTTGATTGTATTTCTATTTGTACACCGTAAGTTTTCACTGTCGAAATAACTATATAAACAAATATCGTCATCTCTTAATTTCGTTTTAAAATAAGCGAGATACCAATATCTTTTTCTACTTCTCTTTTCACAGTGAAAACGTAAAGTTACATTGACATTACTTTATTATTATACACTACTTTAATTCAATATTTACGATTTAATCATCGTTAATTAAGATCAATGTACCAAAGTTTCAAAATAACTTGCTTTTTGTATAAATTTAATGAATTTAAATTTAACGCTTAAATATCCCGAAAGCTTGTATTGTTTAAATGTGTTCAATGCTTCAGTTTCAGTGTGTAGAGAATTTGCCGCTCTTAACAACTTGGGCTAATTTAATTATTCTAACAAAATGTTAACATTACAAAACAATGCATTATGAATTATTATTACGTATATAATAATCGTATAATTTCTCTTTCCAGCAATTTTGGCAACCTGGTCTACAAGCAGGCACTTCGCAAGAGTAAGTACATTCATTATTTATATTATTTGACAGTGGTAGAGCCCGCTTTAACATCTTCGCACGAATGGGCCGGCTCGCCCGGTGTAATACCACGACCACACAGAAAACAGGCGTGAAGTGGAAGCAATTCCGCGTTTCGTCTGATGAGTGTGGAGGCCTAATTTTAGTCCCTTTCCCTTTCCACCCTTTTCTTAAGAGGATAGGATGGGAAGGAAAAGTGGATTTGACCGTGGAGGAGACTAATAGGAAGGGGAAACGTCCTCTTTATTCGCGTCTCCTCCATCAATTAAGTGTAGGTAACGCATCTGAAATTGTGGATGTTTATGAGCAACAATCGCTTTCCATTTCGGTGGATTCAGGTGGCCGCTTGCTCGTTTGCTACCTTATATTATAAAAAAAAATTAAGTTAAATAACTTAAGTTTATATATAGAATCGTAACAATAGTTACAAATGTACGTAATAAGTAAAGAACGTTAGTATGTAATTAGATTACATGCCTTTTATCAGTAAGCAAATCATACAATAAAACCTTGCTTTATTTATATACCTTACTAATGTTATAAATGCGAAAGTTTAACTGCTGAACGGATCTCGATGAAATTTGGTATCGATATAGAGCATAGTCTGGAAGAACACATATTCCACGCGGACGCAGTCATGGGCGAAACATAGTTATACACATGATGAGCTAGCAGAGTATATTTTTAAGAATTAGGGAATTTTTCAAATAGAGCAATAAAGATTTGCATTATAACAAACAGCATAACAGTTGACACAGAGTAGACCAACGATGATAAACAAATAGCATGTGTACCATTATTGGCATGTGACATAAAACTTTGAGCAGTGTTCTGATCACAAAATTTAATATGCACAATAAATAAAAGTATGAAGTAGATAATACATGAAGAACGAACTCAAAGCGATCCTCATACTACTTTGCTAATTACAGATCCAAAAATTATTTGATGGCACGACCATGTTAAACGTTTCGTTATGAAATTGGCACTTTGATAAGTAAAGGTTCTCCTCTGTCGTTGGCAAACTTTTCAATCTTATCTAACGTGAGATCAGAAATGGGTTGTATGTTAGTGGTGATTCAGGAAATAGAATTTCTTACTGGAACTTTAAAATGTAGGATCTAAGATCACTTGGTCTAAAAGTTGAAAATATCTTCAAAATAGCCCACTGTCTTCTAGCAGTTCATAACCCATGTGTGGGATATGTTACAGTGTGAAGCCGTTCCCTGGCGCGGGCTACAAGGGTGTGGGCGTGGGCGTGGGTGTCGGCGTGGGCGTTGGAGGCGCTGCCGACGTGGCGCCACCGCCGTGGGAGGGCCGCGCCATCGCCACGCACAAACTCAGATTAGTTGAGTTCTCCGCCTTCGTTGAGCATCCTAGAGACACGGATACGGTAAGCAAATAATACTTTATAACTGTTGTTCTTTGTTAACCACATTTCAGTACATCTATGAACATGTTTCCGACTCAATCATACTAATGTTATAAATGCGAAAGTTTAGATGGATGGATGGATGTTTGTTAAAGTTTATACCCTAAACGGCTTAACAGATTTCGATGCAATTTGGTATAGATGTAGACGATGGTCTGGAAGAACACATAGGGTACTCGCTTTTGTTCTTTTTTTAGTTCCACGAGGATGGAGTTGCGGGCGAAAGCTAGTAAAAGAATAAAGATTTAGTATTAGCCAACTTTTACTTCAATAGTTTCTGTATTTATTATTTTCAGTACCCCCCTAGTACGACGCCGGCGCAACACCTTTTTGTCCACATAGGTGGCACAGTTACCTACGCGGACCCCCTATTAGAAGTAAGTGCTATAACAGAATATTGTAAAGGAATTTCTGCCTTCTTTCACAAGTTTCAATTTCTAATGTGTTTTTTCTTTCAGTCAGTAGATGTTCAACAAATAAACGACAAATTCCCTGAAAAGAAAGGCGGCCTAAAAGAGTTGTACGAGAAAGGTCCGCGGAACGCGTTCTTCCTCGTCAAATTTTGGGCTGACCTCAATACAAATAACTTGGATGACCCCGGCGCCTTCTACGGGGTCACTAGTGTGTGAGTACATGATGATATTACATTTTTCTTTATTTCCCTTCTGAACTTCCACTTATCAGTATTATATTTTTTTTAAATTTTTTATAACATCTCATTACAAGGACATGAGGTAGCACTAAACTTGACAACTAACATAGTACCTTTTAAAGAAGTTTTCGGTGAAAAAAAATGTTGTTCACTATATGTTTATTAGTACGACTCTTCCGCATTATATTTAAAAAAATATACATAATACCACCAATTTCACTCGCAGATAAATTACCTTTTTAACGGTGAAAGATTTTTGAAAATCGCCCCAGTAGTTTTTGATTTATTATAAAATTCATACAAAAACACAAATCTTTCCTCTTTATAATATTAGTATAGATATATTTCTTAAATGCACCACACATAGTTTCTTTAACATACCATGTCCTTAGAAGCATGTTCTATAAATTGAAGATTCTGCTAAAGTGTGTACAAGTACTGAAGTAATGTTCGTGTCGTAGGTACGAAAGCAACGAGAACATGACAATAATGTGCAGCACGAAGGTGTGCTCGTTCGGCAAGCAGGTGGTGGAGAAGGTGGAGACGGAGTACGCGAGGTTCGAGGGCGGCCGCTTCGTGTACCGCATCCAGCGCTCGCCGATGTGCGAGTACATGGTCAACTTCATACACAAGCTGAAGCACCTCCCCGAGAAGTACATGATGAACAGCGTCCTCGAGAACTTCACGATACTACAGGTGCATATGGAACCATCATCTACTGCTCTATTCTATAGCATCCATCACACAACCCATTTACAGCAATCACTCTCATTACTTGTTTAGTAATCAAGCTAAGACCGTCTTCTTCTTTTGGTGTCATCTACTTCATAATAGCTACATTATAAGTTTTGTTAGGAATAAAATTAGTATCGTGCTATAGAATTGGCGCAACTCTAGATTATCAGCATAAACGTCACGTCCCTAGCTGACAGCTGTCAATGTCACTATAAGGATGGATAGATTTGGCGCGCATTCTAAGTCCTGACGAGAAGTGTTGCTCTGAGTTTAAAGCGACAGTATCAATTAAATAAGTTGTCTAAAAGTTTAATGGCACCAATTATTCAAACATAAATGTATCACAATGTACTTTGTTGAAATCAAAAAAATAGAACTCTGATTACATCTAAAAATATAGAACGCGTAACTTTATTGTATAATTGGAAAAGATTTTAATTAAGCTTTATTCAGGGATACAAGGGAAAAGAAGACCAGGGCCAACATCTTGGTTATAAACATCTTCCCCTGTAGACGTATGCTTAATTTTTATAGAGCTCTATAAAAATCATTCATAGATACAAAACATTTTTTCAGATGGTTAATCTTAAAAATTTAAATTTACTCAGGGTCATATCTTTTATTAATTCTTGTCCCTTAATCCAGATTTATTAATCTAATTGAAACTGTTACAGTTGTGGGAATAACTTTTTTTTTATTTGCAGGTGGTGACGAATAGGGATACTCAAGAGACATTATTGTGTGCAGCGTTTGTGTTTGAAGTGTCGAACAGTGAGCACGGCGCGCAGCACCACATCTACAGGCTCGTCAAAGACTGAACACCACGCCACAACACCACACCACAACACACCACAACACTACACAACACCATACCACAACTCTGTCCTACCACACACGATTCTAATTTGTTAGAAAAAATATTCCAGAGCTGGGCTCTTGTTATTCTATCTGTCTGTGACTTTTCTTTGACTAATTTCTTTGTCTTGTGCAAGTTTGGATTTTTGTTTCAAAATTCGGAATGTTTTTTTTTAATTTGGTGTTAAAATTTGAAATTGTTTGAAATAATTTATGTAATCTCCGAATCGTGTATGGTCAAATTGGCCAACTATTTTGTGGACCATTCAGTATTTACACTACACAGACATATGAACAGACGCGACAGATTATATTCAAAGTGGGACGAAAAGATCGTTGTTATCGACATTTTAGTGATGCAAATGTAGAGAAAAAAAATGTGATCTGAGAAATTACGCTACAAGTATTTTTGTAAATGGAGATTTATGTATAGCTCAATTTTTAAATATCATGTATCATATAGTGACAACGGACGTTCGGAACGATTTTGTCTATGGTTAAATCTTTAATGGATCACAAAAGAAAAAAAACTTTCACAAAATCTAACCTTAAAATTTCGTGTAAATTACCAATATTAAGAAATTTATAGATTTCAACACACAGTGCCTCTATAATTATGTTACATTAACATAAATTACTTGAGCATTTTTAGCATTTCCACTGCACGTTGTAACGTCCCAGTGGAAATATTAAAATTTAGAATACTGCGATTCAATACATAGGTTTGTTAAGTATTATTATTAAGACGTCTAGAAATTCTGATTCTTTTAAGTGCTCTTGGTACAATTTAATATCTTATTTTGTTGGTCATTTTTTAATGATTTCGAAACATCGTTTGCGACATAAATCGTAAGGAACGTAATGTGGCAGCTTTTTTTTTTACTTTTGTATTTTGAATGTTTCTTTACTTTTAAGATCGTTTTGTATTTGCCACGTATGTCTTTGCCACTCGGTTATAACATTGTACATACTACAGTTAGACAATCAAGGTTGTTATTAGGGATGCGAAAGTGTACATATATCGATATTCATGTCAATGTCAAATAAACATCAATCAATAAAAAAACACATCTGCAAATTGTCAAAATGTTTGTTATTACATGTTTAGTTCTTAATGTTATATTTTTATGTATTTTAAAAATATCGCCCTTAGAATATAATTTTTATGAAGTTTAAATTATGTAATTAGAATGTGAATTTTACTTTTTCGCATATCAAAATTATTGAACTTTATGTCGATATAAATATCGATGTATCTATACTGGTATCGGTTTTTCGATATTACGTCGCATCCCTAGTTGTTATAGATGTATAAAATGTATTATAAACAAGGTATTCAAAGTGCGTATGAACACATTTATTTCGAATGCGTTGGATTTTTCAAAGGCTCTAAGAATCATGTTTCTTTTTTTTACATGATTTTTTTAATGTTAACGCGTATTTCATTTCATGCCACTAAACATGATTTCGAGAGCTTCCGATATAAATTGCAATAAAAATTATTTTTAAACTATTATACGTATTGAATATTAAAAATTATATTGGATATTTTTTTTTCTTATACTTCAAAATGATGCTTTGATATTCTTGGCAGCTTTTGTTAACGCAACCGTGTAAATAAGATTCTATTATTTACTTTATTATTGACTCATTTTCTAAGATGCATACATAATTGAAAATGACGAACAACATTAAAAAACACGAGTAATAAAATACTAGAGTATTTTGGACCTCGTCATCTTTAACTACAAAATTTATTTGGAATCAATACTAGTAACTAAAGCCCTTGGCGGGGTTACTACAACGCCCCCTTTTTAGCAGATTGCCCCTTTCCATCGCCCTGGGCGGATGTCTCTACTGATTTTTATCCTTATTTAAAATCGTCATTTCTTATGTATGTAGCTTTATATCTCGTGTTTTTCATCAAAGCCTCGGTATTTCCCTAAACTAAGGCCGCTTCTGCTTTCTTTAAACTTCCAAAGTACAAAGAGTGCCGGCCTACTGATTATACATAAGTTTAATTTTTTTTTTATAATGTGGCAATGATTTGATCTCTCTTTTAGTCAAATATTTTTAGGGTCCCCCCTTTTTTAAGTTTACAGCGGTAACCTAATGTGCATTAATATAGTTTCAAGACATGCGATAGAAAAATATTATCTTAAATAATGGTAAGAGATTTTTTTTGTATTTATTTCATAGATTTATATTAGGTAAATTGTAAAGTGATTAGTTTTAAGGTTTTATTTTTTAATATGGCAATGGTCGTTCAGCAAAATCGTAGGTAATGTGAAATAATTAGTACTTAAGCGTATGAACTTAATTTTTTATGGTGCCGTCGTCTCTAAACAGTGAATAAGCTTATTTTAAACGACATTTTGCAAAACGATTGTTGGTGTTCATCTAACATCAATCATCGGAACATTAAAAACATCGATAAGAAAATCGATAATCGATGTTTATCTAATTTAAAGTTTCGATAGTTGCTAACATCGTTGATTATTTAAATTATTGCATTAATCATTTGTATTGAATTTTCAAGAGAAGGTGAATAAAAAAAATTAATATAAATTTTTAGTATGTTTATATTCGCTTTGATGTTGCAAACATTTGGTGCGTCGAAACATTATTTTATTATTAGTAAACATCGATTATTTATTAACCCTTATTATATTGAAATAGTGAAAGAGATCTGTTTCCTATGTGATTTTTTTTACTTTTTTGTAATATTAATGTACTCAGAATGAGATTAATGGGTTCGTTCGACTCTTGCTAGTAAACAGACGGGAATGGTTTATCTTGTATACTTAGTGCATTTGTTTCACTTTTAGTTTTCTAAGTGAATTTTGATTTACAAACTTTTTTATGACGACAAAATGTCGCGAATTCTTACATCTTACGAGGATATGCCCCTATTCTTTGTACAAATGAAGCTTCAATATTTTTATGTTCATAGATTTATTAAAGCAGAGCAGATTTTGGCAAATAAACTTGAACTTTATGAAATTGTAATAAGGTTTAATTTTACTTTGCACGTCTTTGTTATAAATAGCAATAATAAAAAGACGCTTGAAGTAAAATTCAACCTTGTTTCAATCTAATAAAGTTTAATTTCGTTTACGATAAAAATCTTATCTGCTCTGTTTTACTCTCCAGTCTGAACAGACCTTTATTGTATATTTTCACTATCGTAATATTTGTATTATATATTGCTGTCTCTTTCGTTCTATCTGAAAAAAAAAAGACAGCAATGTATTAATGTAAATGTTCGGAAAGTGATAATTTCAAAATTAATTATCTGTACAAAGACGCTTATTATATGTTTTTTAAACGATCTTTCATATCGACAATCTGCCATATCAATATGAAAATTAAAAAAGAAATTTAGTCGACGGCTTTAAAGAGAGTCATTTGCTTTATTTGAGGTTATTTTTCTTTATTTTGGCAAGTTTCTCGAACTGAGGGGTCAGCGAATGACTATTTACAAAGCCGGCCGACATATTGTACAGTATTTTAAAGATAATATTACGTTAAAGATTTGTATGAAAAATTTAATTATATTGTCTTCATAAATCCAAGTGTTTATCATTTTTTTTCACTAATCTATAAAAAAAAACTAACTGATTTTATGTGATCACGAGTATTTTTAATTAAAAAACCATTAATTAAACCACAAGAATTATCAATACAATTTTATGCAAAAATGTTTTTTACTAGCTTTCGCCTGCGACTCCGTCCGCGTGGAATTTAAAAAACAAAAGTGACAAAAACAGACTATCCTCTACATTTATGCCATATTACATCTAAATCTGTTCAGCCGTTTAGGCTACAAACTCTAACAAACATCCGTCCATCCATACATCCATCCATCTAAACTTTCGCATTTATAATATCAGTAAGATGTAAGATAAAAATCATAGTAAGTATAACTTCACAGACCAGTGCTGATAACAAATGAAGCTTTGGTCTTTTTTCTTAAAAATTTGCTACAACAGCACCACTAACCGAGCCAGAGAAGTTTCTATTTCTATATCAAACGTGCACAAAATGTCAACAACAAGATCGATATCTTGATAAATGACTTTCTAATTGTCCGATATCTTGATGTGATAAAGACATTTTTCTACATAATTAATTATTCAACTTATAAATCGATTAAATAATTATATCACTCTCAACAAGTACAGTTAAGTTAACAATGACAATAAATATATAACTTAAATGACATTTTTCAGTACGTTTTCGCACACCATTGGTTTTAATTAAGACAACTCTATGCATTTTTGACCGACATCCCAAAAGAAGGAGGTACTTAATTCGTCAGTATGTTTTTTTTATTTTTTTTAATGCGTGTTACAGCATAACTCCGCCGCTAGTGGACCGATTTTGGTAATTCTTTTTTTATCCGAAAGGTAATGCTTGTATATGTAATGAATTATATTTTTAATTGGAATTGGCTTATAAATTGCAATTGTCTTCAAATTGAAATTTCTCCAGGATATATACAATCTGTTTGAAACTTAGAAGATGTATATGAAGAAGTATGTCATTGTGATATATCCACGACCTCGTTAAGAAATCCATGACCGAAGGTCAATAAAATAAACAAGTATTAAGTTAATTCGATTAATTCCTAATATGGATCAAGATAATATCATATACAGGATGCTTCAAAACATATTTCTAACATTACACATAAATACATACTGACATTTTATCAAATTATCGAAGGAATAAAATTACTCACGTCTATTTAATTTAAACTAACTTTCGCCTGCGACTCCGTCCGCGTGGAATTAACAAAATAAAAGTGACTAGCCTATGTGTTCTTTCAGACTATCCTCTACATCTATACCAAATTACATCGAAATCCGTACAGCCGTTTAACCTACAAACTCTAACAAACATCCATCCATCTAAACTTTTGCATTTATAATATTAGTATGAAGTATGATTATTTCTATAATTCGTCTATAAACAACATTTTGTAATCCTTCTCTCTTTCAGCCAGATAAGTTGTTGTTATTGGTAATAAATACATTCATCCAAACATTCGTAATTAGTATTAGTAAATATTCGTAATTTATTTATTTATTTATAGCAAGATTTTTGACAAGTTTCCGATAAATATAATCCAAATAGGTTTCAACTTTCACCATAAACATTGCTCCACTTACTGTAGTTTTTTTTACCATCTCAAAAGATTTAAACAGTTACTTTTGGTGCTACTTTTGTGACGTTTAAATAAAATGTTGTATAAAATATCGACATTATAACCTTTTAAGTTTTTAATGTCCTTGAATTTCATAATAAGTCATCTGATAAACTACTGTTCCTTTATTAAACAAACAACATAAATAATTATTGTAGATTATCAATACTGATAATGTAAATACCATATCAATTACATTGAATCTAGTTGTAATTATCACAAACAATAACATTTATTTCCCATACAAGCATTTTCAAAATTCATTCAAGAGTGTAATTTGATCGAGGTAACACCTACGATCAATTAGAAAAATGAAAAGTTTAAAATTACTTTTAGTAACGCTAACTATACTTATAGGAGAATTCAAACCTGGTTACAGCGGTATGTTTTATAATTAATCTTTTAAATAATATAATAATTAAGTGTGCAATTTAATTGTTAATTGACATGTACATTCACAAAAACAAGAAACATCGGGCGCGTTGCTGTTTTCTAAACATATTTGATGTCTGAATGATGTTGAACGAAGACCAAGGCCGGAACAAGAACTAGGGTTTTGGTATATAATAGTTTAACTTTGTCTATCTTTGACTACAAGTGATAAATTTGAAATAATAATTATGTAAACATTGATGTACTCTCTAAAAATATACTAAAAATGTAGATGCAATATAAATAAAGATGACTTTATTGTTTCTTACAGATTTGCCATGCCGAGCGCGCGACGTTGGTATAGACGGCAGGTCAATAGTATGCGTTTGCGACGCAAACTACTGTGATACCATCACCAAAGAAACACCAGCTAGAGGGAGTTTTGTAGCTTACACGAGCACTAATGTGAGTTATACATATTTTAAAGAGAATATTGTATATGTGTGGGATCAAAACTTATAATTACTTGTTTTCAGGCTGGAAAAAGGTTCGAGAAAAGCTACGGAGCGGTAAACGGTTTTGGTGCAACCGAAGATGATGACATCATTGTTGAAGAAAATAAGGGTATGTATTGAAAATTTTTACTAATTTCTTCTTAATCTCTTAATAACTAAACCTGATGAAACTATTGACTTGACAGATGTAAGTCACATTAGTTTTGTTATGTTGCAATAATAGAGAATTCGAATAAATGTATATAAAACTCTTAAAAATTATTTCTTGAATAGCATGTATAAGAAAGAATGTGGTACTCCGCGTCCTGACGTCATCTAAGAAGCAAACACTCGAGGGATTCGGAGGCTCTGTCACGGACGCCGCCGGCATCAACTGGCGTAAGCTATCCACGAAGGCGCAGAAGCAACTCATGAGGTAAATCATTTCTGTCTATACTAATTTCATTCTCTAATCTCTTAATTTACACTCTGGAGGATTAACACAACACTACATCATTGGCCTGTCACTAATTGACATCTGAAAAGGTCATCGAGACGTATTATGTAGCGCGCCATTCTGGCGGGAGTTATAGTTTGTCTAAATAAGTAAGATTAATTTAATAAATGACGCATATGATGTATCGAATTCAATTTGTATGAAAATGCCGTACTTAATAGACAGGTCTCGTAGTGACGAAACAAACACGCATAGCGAACAATTATGAACTATCTTATTTAGACAAACTATAGTTAAATTAATTACGTTAATACAATTAAAATCATCCCTTTCAATACAATAACATCACTATTACGGTGTTAGCACAACACTATCGCCTCTTTCACGTACATTTATCCCACATTCTAATGGATTGCAGCTGTTTGCAAACCGCTCTTCATTGATACATATCCTAGATTCATCTGTGGCGTCTAAATAGCTCTTAAAACTATTGAGCATTTACAGAGCTAGCGATAGTTATAAAATGTCTGCTTTAATCATTTTAGATTATAATACTATTGCACAATCTGATATAATGACAAAAAATGTAGTAATCTCTAAACAATAATTAATTCCTATTGATTTTACATCAATAGGATGTACTATATCTAAACAGATTATCTTTTTAATAATATTAGTGAAATACCTATCACAAACAAGGTCTAGTGATAAACTATGATGAAACAATTACACCAATTAACTAGTCACATGTCGTCAAGCTGACTTTTGGGTATAGAAAATCATAACAATGCGTAGCACTTTAAGTGACTTTTTTTTTATAACATAAGGTGGTAAACGAGCAAGCGGCCACCTGAATCCGCCAAAATGGCGAAGCGACCCCTGCCCATAGACATCCGCAATTGCAGATGCGTTACCTACCCTTATCCAACAGAGGAGGAGAAGCACATGAAGAGAATATCTTCCCTATGTATCTCCTCCTCCATCAAATCCACTTCCCCTTTCCATCATTTCCTTATAAGAAAAGGGTGGCAAAGAGAAATGGACTTAAATTAGGCCTCCGGCACCACACTCAACAGACGAAACACGGAATTGCTTCCATTTCACGCCTGTCTTCTGTGTGGTCGTGGTATTACACCGGCCGTGCCGGCCCTGCAGTGCTAAGATGTTAAAGCGGGCACTACCACTGTTAAACTGACTTAGAATTGTTTTTCAGTAAAAACACAGTACTTATTAGATAACTTTTAATCTCGTCTTTATTAAATTGGGTGCCCTGGTGTGAAAATCTTTGCCACTCTGGCTCTAGGAACGTATTAAGAAAACCATAATAGCTTCAACACAACCAAGCTCCCTAAAATCTGGTTTTTATATTCGCCATCACTAGACTAACAAATTCCAAATTCGCCAGTCTCCATTGTCGTATTCCATTTGCAGTACATACTTCGGTCCAGAGGGCTTAGAGTACAATTTAATTCGAGTGCCAATAGCTGGCGCTGACTTCTCTACACACCCATACACCTACAACGAGCTGCCCTGGAACGACGCTGCACTTACAAACTACTCCCTCAGTCGGGAGGACTTTGATTATAAGGTGAGAAAGCGATATCTCATACTTTCCCCATTTTTAGTTCTAATTTCATCAAGTCTACGAAATCGGTCTAATGCAGGTACATATTGAGTCCAAGCTATTATCAGTTTAGTTCATATGAACCTGAATTTTATCTTTTAATTCGATTGATTCCTTTATTAAGGAATTACCCAGATACATAATTTGATTGAAAGATAACAGTCATTTTATTTGATTTATTAATTCAGTAACTGAATTATCTTAATAATGATTTATTGAACATGGGATATATTTTAATTGCTTAAAGATACCTATGATAGAAATGGCAAAGGCGATGGCAACGGATGAAATCAAAATAACAGCGACGGCGTGGTCTTCGCCTATCTGGATGAAGACAAATGAAGCTATCACCGGCTTTGGACAAATTAAGCCTGAATTTTATCAGTCTTATGCCGATTATCATCTACGGTTAGTACATTTACAGAGTAGTTGCACAGCATTTGACTGACTACGATATAAACGATACTTTTTGATGAATTTAGGTAGTGAATTGATGTATTATTTGATTCCTATGAGCTTATATGGAGGTGTGCACACTACTCGATTTTTATTTGTGTGACTAAACAGTTGAACTGGCTGCGAAACAATCGAGAATGGCACAACTGTTTTGCGATAGTTCAGTCAAAAATGTGCGTCAGCTCCTAATGTAAACAGAATCACAACCGATTGCATACACTTTTGATAAAATATTGGAGATACAAATGTTGTCTCTTTTTAGTAACTAGTAGTTTATATTACAGTTTCCTTGAAGAGTATGAAAAATACAACATAAAGATCTGGGCCATCACCACCACCAACGAGCCTATCAACGGCGTAGTGCCAACTGTCAATTTCAACTCTTTGGGCTGGTTCCCCAGACAACTCGTAAGTATAACAATACTAACTGAGGCTGATTTGTCTGCGCGGAGTTAAAAAAAACTTAATAGACTGTGTTCTTATAGAATATATCTTACTAATATTTTAAATGTGAAAGTTCAGATAAATGGATGGTTGTTTTAGAGTTTGTAGCCTAATCGGTTGGACGGATCTCAATTAAATTTGGCATAGACGTAAAGGGTAGTCTGGAAGAACACATAGGCTTCCTGATATTGTTTT
>NW_013525916.1:2136721-2138777 GCF_000836215.1 Papilio polytes
GGTCGCGGGTGAAAGCAAGTTCTACATGAATGCCTAATTAGGGCGAGATCCGTTACACAGAGAAACAAACATCCATCGATCTAAATTTTCATCATCATAATACTAGTATGCTTAATTTAAAACAGGTTACTAAATAATGCTTGATTTTCCAGGGGCGGTGGGTAGCGAATAATCTCGGACCAAGCGTAAGGAATTCTCGCTTCAATGAAACTCTAATCTTAGCTGTCGATGACCAGCGATACATCATACCAATCTGGTTGAGAGGTGTAAGTACAATTATAAATTCCGATATTGCTAAGAGTAATATTAAGACTTTTATTACTGTTTTTTTAATAACTTGAAAGGTATTAGATACCATTTTTGGTAAGGGTCCTAAAGCTGTTTGACATTGTAGATGGAGAAAGAAGATCCTAAGTCAATCGAGTACATCGACGGTATCGCCATACATTACTACGGTAACTTCATGCCGGCAAGCGTACTTACAAGGATCCAGAAGAGGTATCCTGGCAAGATCCTACTCTCGACTGAAGCTTGTGAAGGTACACTGCGTTTACACTGAAGAAATAAATTTCAAGTTCCAAATTTAAACAAGTTTTATATCATAGGTCCTATGCCGTGGGATAAGCACAAGGTGGAGATCGGGTCATGGGATCGCGCTGTAAAATACACACGCAGTATTCTGGAGGTAGATACAAATTAAATATCGTACAAAACCGAGAACTCAATTAATCAATTTTTTTTAAACATTAGCTATGTTAGTTCTACAGCATTAGTCGCTAAAACAAGCTGTATTCCACTAAGTGTAAATGTCTATCCAAATATGACCAGTGAAAGAAGCCCGTTTTCTTGTCTTTTGGTATTTTTGTAATATATTTGTTAACTTAAACACTAATTAACTTTCACAGGATTTGAACAACTACGTTGTTGGCTGGATAGATTGGAACTTATGTTTAGATGAGCACGGAGGTCCGAACTGGGCGCACAACTACGTCGATGCTCCCATACTTGTTTTCGGTGAAAATGACGAGTTTGTCAAACAGCCCATGTACTACGCATTGGGACACTTCTCTAAGTTCATCCCGAGGGGATCGCAAGTGGTAGAAGTATCGCGGATGAGTTCTGCCACCGTTCAGAATATTGCTGTTGTCACGCCGGAGGGGAATTTAGTACTTGTTCTGCAGAATACGTAAGTGATTTTGTGGAATAAAAAATTAGACATCAAATCACATTGTTAGGAAATTTTTGTTACCTTTTTTGCAAATTTTAGTATGAAAATAACAAAAAATACACTCAGGAAAAAACTGAATCTCCTATGTGGTTAGTTTTAATAATATTTAGTATAATAAAATGTTAAACAGCGATTCCAATGGTTGTTGGTCTAGAATCCATCCAATCTAGAATTATTCCGTTCGCACGGTACTTATGAAAATAAGCGCAAAAATTTCGTTAAATATTTACCTTTATTCATTGTATTTTTTCAGGAATGATTATGAAACAAATGTTCGGATCAGAATTAGTGCTACAAGATATATTGATGTTTTACTCGAGCCTGAATCCATTAAGACTATTGAAATAAATCCCAATAACTAAATGATAATGTATGTGATGTGAATGTTTTGTATGATCCAAGAATGTTTGTATTGAATTTATTTAATAAAAGTGAAAAGTTATGCCTACTTTTTCTTTTACTTTTAATGATCACAGACCTATTTCTTTTTATAATATAAGGCGGCAAATGAGCAAGTGGCCACATGAATCCATCAAAATGGAAAGCGACTGCTGCCCATAAACATCCGTAATTGCAGATGCGTTGCCTAATTGACGGAGGAAGAGACGCACATAGAGGACATTTACCTTCCTATGCGTTTCCATGACCGTCAAATCAACTTTTCCTTCCTATCCTTTCCTCATAAAAAAGGGTGGAAAGGTTAAGGGACTTAAATTAGAAAGAACTCCGGCACCACACTCATCACACGAAACGCGGAATTGCTTCCACTTCACGCGTTTTCTGTGCGGTCGTGGTATTACACCAGACGAGCCGACCCATTCGTGCAAA
>NW_013525916.1:2138799-2159534 GCF_000836215.1 Papilio polytes
CTAATTGAACTGGAAAGTGTAATAAGCTAATAAAATGGCTGGGATACATTGATACATTCCGGGATATTGTATAAATTCTAGTGTTCATAAATAAAAAAAACTTTAAAATCTTAAAATATATAATTGTGCTAAACTTATTCAGAAATAATTTCTTCTACATATTTACAATTTAAATTGTTTAGATCTACCCACCTACAAGTTAACCTCAACACACAAAAATAGTTTCAATTTTGAATCAATGTGCTTGTAACGACGAAAATTTGTCCAAAGGCCAAACTCTATATAGAACTCTACTTCTAATCAATCCAAGTGGTACCGGTCCAAATACTCTTGAGTCTGATGAATTCCCGGAGTTATCACCTTCCAACCATACATGACCTCGAGGTACAATATGACTTTTTCTAGGAAAATATCCCTTAACTTTATCCCCTGGTAAACCAACAACTCTTTTGCATATATTCTGTTTGGGATTTGTTGGGTTTTTTGCTATAACAATGTCTCCATGTTGCAACCTATGTAAACGCGGTGTGACATGTTCTGTGAGCAATATATTATTTGATTCTAATGTTGGCTCCATAGATGGACCGAGACACTGAAAAAAAAAAGCATTGTCGGTAAAGATTGTTCAAAAATTACAGAAAATGAAACTTTATCAAATTCTGTAATTTAATTATAATTGAGATACTCTAAAAATAACGAAATAAAATAATTGCTATATCTTTAATGTTACTTACTAGTGATTCAAATGCAATTTCTTATAAATTATCTAGTTGAAAAATAATAGGGTGCTATGATATTCATTTTAATGCTACCTTATCACTTACCATAACAAAATCCCCTAAGTATTCAAATGTACAGTGAGTAACACAAGCATATTGAAAAACATAACCAAGAAATCCACAAGTCTTCCCTAAGATTTTCAAAATAGTCATTGCTATTTAAGACGGCTGAATATTTCATATACACTTATTTACATTAGGGCGTCATTAAACATATTGTCTTTCAAGATTCTTATTTCGTTCGTTGATTATTTAATTTTGATTGGTTGAACAGATTTTGGAAGGTTATTCGTAGGTTAGATTAAGACGTTGATTAGCAAAAGAAAATTGATAAAATTATTTCAATTATTTAAATGTAACCCAGAAAAGTTTTAGCATTAGCTTTACGGGAATTAGCCCCGTTTTAACATAATTTATACTAGATACATATGAAATATCGCTTTATTTCGACTGGTTATTCTTTTTTTTTGATTTTGCCAATATGAAGTTGACATTGACAGAGTCCAACATTTATGACGTTGACAAATGATAGCTTGAAAAACAATGTTGACCGTTCTGTTATCATTTTGCTACTAACAAAACCCCTATTGGAGTTAATAGTATTTGTGTTTTAAAAGTGAATTCAATGTACAATTACAATTCATGTCTTTAATAACTAATTGTAGTAACAAATACTGAAAGGTTCCTGAAAAATACTTATCCGAACGCAGCAAAGTTCCTACTAATAGATCAGTAGGAATTTTGAGCATAATCTGGTTACATTGATCTTTCATCTTTCAATCATTATTTGACAGTTGAGTGCAGGTTATAGACGCATTTTACGTCGAAATAAGTTTGATTAAATGGAAATCAGTATAAAATTCATCATCGCTTAAATATTTTCTTTGTAAAAAATTACAACTAATCGATTAGTTAAAGAGGAAAGTAGAGATTTTGATTGTGCAAAGGAAATAGTTCGTAAATTTTTTGTGGATGTCGATTATCTTTACTTTCACGTGAGGTTTTTTTATCGCAGTGTTTAGTACAGAATTCAGCGAAAGAGAGCATTAAGGATTTGTTTTCAATTTGCATAGCTTTGTTAAATGTTTACCTTGCCACCTACCGGAGGTGTTTTATGCTCGTGTCCTGATAAAGTGTTAAATCAATATTGTAATTGGGTATCTATGTGCTGCTGTCAAATGAGTGTGCATTACAAGTGTACATGCTGACCCATGAACTCTTGATGGATACAAATTGCTTTTACAGTGTTTGGAATTATTTTGAAGATTTATAATATTCATGTAAGTATAATTGCTACTATAAGTATATTGAAGATACATTTTTGTTTATTTTTATAAATTAATGTTTGTAATAGAATTACCACCATTTTTGATTTTCTTGGTAACTTACGAGCATTTATTCATTCTTCTAAGAAAATGCAATGTTACTGTTAGTAATTTTAACTGAATAATGTTTTCTTTAAATTTCCGACTATAACCTGAGCACTGAACACATCAAAGTAATTGATTATATTTGATTTTGAAAGTTAAGTTTTAGTAGTATAATATTATAGTTAAAATGTCATTTAAGACTATTGTTCCAAGTGTCTTTTACAAAAGTACTCGGATGTCCTGATTAATATGTTCAAATTTTATGTCAAAGGGAAATAAAAACCCCCATGCAAATTAGTTTCAATTAAATGGTAAATAAAGGGTGGTTTTCCCCTATTGACACAACAGTTAAAACCTTCATACACTTTACATTGACAGTATTACACCTATTGCTTAATTTTTTAATTCTTTACTTGTAATATACTTAAAAAACAATTTAAAGTATGTAGATTTCTATATCTCCTATAAAACAATAGAAAGGAAAATTGTATTAAGTTTAATTTAAAATTAAATGTATGTATATAACAGTCATGTTTTTATTCCTAATGATGTATAAAATTTCAGACACAATGGGCAAGTTTGGCAGCAAGAAATGCCGGCTGCTGTCCATGCTGTGGTTGACGGGGACATTCTTCTTTGTGGAGCTTATCGTGGGATATGTGACAAACTCAATGGCACTTGTAGCAGATTCATTTCATATGTTGAGTGATGTTGCCGCACTTGTTATTGCATTCTTGTCTATTAAAGTGAGTAGCTCTGCATTTTAATATAAAGTTATTTGTATAAATATTATAAAATTATCTTCTATATGAAATTAAATTTGTTTTTGTCTTAATTTTAAATCATGGAATAAATTGGAATAGATGATTTTACTAGGGTTTTCAGAGAAAAAACGTAAAGGCATATCTTATCAAATATTCTATGATAATATAAAGAGGATAGATTATTATATGTTATGAATAAACTAAAAAACTACTGGACCCTATTCAAAATATTATTTTGTCTTTAGAAAGTTAATTTAAGTATTGTAACAATCTCTATTAAATTACACTTCTAGGCATGAAAACATGACCTAGTGGGGGCCACCCCCTACTATTAATATTGTCTTATTCCTAGCCATTTTTATATTTGGTTTACACACCTCATTTATGTAACATGTTGCCAACCAAAAGCGCCTTTATCCGCATGACACTGTAAAAACTTTATTTTATTGTTAACATATATCAAATTATCAATTGCAAATGTCACAATGACATGACATGATGACAAACCATAGCAACCTTGCTTCCTTGATGTTGGCAGGAACTTATGGTCTCTTTCCCACATTAGGGTTTTTATCCAAAATATTTGCCCCCTAAGTTTAATGGTGTAAAAATATATAGCCTAAAGTGTGACATAAGTGTAGGGCTTTTTATTAAAAATATAATTATCAAAAAATATGCTGTAATTTCTGACATCTTAGGCAACAATGTAGTGTGTGTTTACGCTTTATTATAATAGTATAGATGTCTATAATTACTATCTTTGAGAGTTCAACTAATTCAAGCACTAATTGACCCAATTTAAAACAATAGCACACAATTTCTATTAAGTGCTTAAAATCCTTTAGTCATTAGTAATTTATTTTACTTATGATTGTTTAAAATAATTAATAACTTGACAGTTAATATTTAGAGATTATTTTGCGTATCGTTTCGCAAATTAACTAACGTTACTACTATTTTTTATGGAAAAAGTCGATATCCTGTGAGAGGTCGAGTTTTGAACGCCTGCGTAGTGGAACAACGTAATGCATGACGTCATGTTATTCAAGTCTTCTACGAATCGAACACACTATAAAATATATAAATAATGAATCATCAACATCCTTGTATATATCTGAAACAGTTATTTCCCCATAATCATATTTTCCATACATTATTAAGAGATTTTTTCCTATAATCTTCCAATGATTCCATGTAACATAAACATTTTTTTTTACAATGCAATTCAAGATTTTTTACGTTAATTAATAAGATAATAGATAAATTTGTTTTGCTCGTAAAACGCTGATAGAAGGAAATATATGTCGCGAACTAACTTTTTTTTTTAATCTCCATACTATCTAAATAAATATAGAATGACTGGCTGTTGCTAGCGACTTCGTCCGAGTGAAATTAAAAAAAATATAACCTATGTTACTGATAACGTAGCTTTTTAAATGGGCAAAGAATTTATAGCCCAGTAGTTTTTGAGTTACTTCAATGCATACAAATATACAAATCTTTTCTCTTGAAATATTAGTAGATAAAAATATGGATTAAAACATACTAAACGATTTTAATTTTGTTGAAATAATTCGTAGATGTCACCAAAGAAATGGTCAAAGAATACATTTGGATGGGCTCGCGCGGAGGTGCTTGGTGCGCTAGTGAATGCTGTTTTCCTGGTTGCTCTGTGCTTCAGCATCACGGTGGAAGCGATGCAAAGATTCATCAAGATAGAGATCATACACGATGCGAAACTTCTAGTTGCTGTTGGAGTGATGGGCCTGATACTGAATATTGTTGGATTGTTCTTATTCCATGGTGAGATAATATTTAGACTGACAGACATAAAGACCAACTGTTTGCATATTTAGTTTTAATATTTGTTTCGTTGTTACGTCTTGTAGTCTAAAGAATATTTAATAATTATTTCACCTTTATACGCATCGAATTTAAATAGGCAACATTAATTAGGCAACTGGGTTTTTTTATTGATTCATTTGTTATTTCCACTATAATGTGTTAAGAATATTTCTTTTTTTTTTATTGGAGAGTTATATTCATGTATGAGCGAAATACAAAAGCAATGATAAGAAATTCTTCAATTAACCGACTTACAAAGCATATGATTACTTTTTTTATACTTGGCATGGTTTGTATGAATGTCATACTTCATACTAATACTATAAGTAAGTTTAGATGGATGGATGGATGTCTGTTAGTAGAGTTTCTAGATGAAATTTAAGACAGATGCAGTCTTATGTAATCTGGATGTACACATAGAGTACTTGCTTTTGTTTTTGCTAATTCCGCGCAAACGGAGTGGCGTGCAAAAGCTAGTTTATAAATCTTTTCATGCATTTTGTCATTGAACTTCCATACTTTATTGCAAGATGAAGTGTTCTTGTATATAAAAATTAACATTACACTTGTAATACAAATGTTTTCTTGTAAAATTTATCACGTCTCGTTTGTATGAATGTGTCGATTACACGCAGACTGTTTCTGCTCATTGTGCTACAAACAGGCACGTGCGCTACATTGTTTTGAAATTCACATCGATCGGTAAGATATTCATTGGGACGATAACGTAACGTGCAAGATAAAACAATATTTCAGTATGCACTAAAACTCGGTAGCAGGCAACGTGTTAAATGTAAACTAACTTGTATCTAGATCGGCATTTGTTTTTGTTTGACCTTGCTTCTTATACAATATCTAGTTTGATAAAAAGGTATATTATAGTATTCAAAGTGTTAATTAACAGATGGCATTTCATGTATTGTATCAATTGTTATATTGGATTTGAACCCCGATACTTTAGTGGCAAGTTTATTGACCCGGTGGGCAAGCTCACCGCTCCTTGTACGCTCTTCGTATAATTAAATAACAATGAATAAGCGATAAACGCCGTGAGAGTTTAATAAACCGGTGTATTATGAACTGCGTCGCAAATGTTGTTGACGTGAATTTTCACTGTTAAAACACTCACAAAAACATTAGTCATATCTTTGTATCTCCATGAAAAAACTGTGATAATGATGTTTTTATCCGAATGTTTCGTCATCGGAAATACACTATAAGGATATCAATTACAATACATTGTATAGCGTTAGTTGTTTATTTGCAGTTTACGGAACAAATTTAGTATTTTCCAAAACTGACATAAAGCCTGCTATACACGCACAATTTGAACTATGCAATAAACCTGCAGTAGAATAGTTCAGTTAATTCGTACGTGCGTTGGCAAAATTTAACTCACATATAACTGTATAGTTTTCTGTTTTGCCTGCACACCTTCAGTTTTAACTGCAGGTGTAACACAGTTTTTAATCTGTAGTGTTAAGATACCTGATTGAAAACGTTTAAATAAAAGACAAAAACCTTTTAGTCAAGGTAAATTATTCGGCATTGTCTTACTGAATTAGGTGTAGCTATTTTCGACACGGCAGATTTATTAAGGAAAAAGTATTATAAACCATTGATGTGTAAAGCCGTAAGCGCTTTACCGGGAATTGTAGACAGGTTTTTGTATCACCAGTTGTGTTTTGCGAAATTTGATATACGATTAATTAAACATTCTTCGATGCTCTCCACTTCTTCGTATTTAAAAGAACATTCAATGACGTTAGCCGCCTGGGCGCAGATGTATGCCTTCCCTTATTCACGTCTAAGTATAAGCAAAAAAGAAATAATAAAAAATAGCCTACATTACTTAGATAATTTACTTTTTTAATAGTTAAAGAATTTTTGAAATCGGCCAAGTACTTTTTGTGTTATTTCAATACATACAAAAATCCCAAAAATACAAATCTTTCTTCTTTATAATAATATTCAAGATTCAAGATGAGTACATTTGTACCGCACCTTTTTCTCACATAGAAGTATCTATGTACATTTAAGTTCTTTCCACTGTTGTTTTAATGAGTCATGTGAATAAACCTTACTTAGTTTCCTTAGAAATCCAACGATAGTTAATTATACAAATATTATAAAGAGGAATGATTTGTATTTTTGTATGTATTTCAATAATTCAAAAACTACTGGGATGATTTTAATAATTCTTTCACCGTTAAAAAGGTAATTTATCCGTGAGTAACATAGGCTATATTTTCATGCGGGCAAAGTCGCGAGCAACAGCCAGTCATGAATACTTGAAAGGTTTCTTTTCAAAATTCTTATTACAATTTCCTAACATTATTCGATAGGTCATATTAAGGATGAAAAATTCTTACTTTGAAAGCCTTGTTGACGATAATCTATTTGTCTTAGAGCACGGTAGCAGTCACGGGCACACGCACGGCGGCGTGCCTCCGCCATCCAACGTGCGCCATCTCACGGAGATAGTGAACAGCAACGCTGACATGGCGTTGGGCCACACCGCCGCCGGCGCCGGCGCTGAGGAGACAGACGAGATGGTGCCGCCGGGCGCCAAGCTGGCCAGCAAGCCAGCAGGCCGCGGCCCTAGCGACCCCGGACATCTTAACATGAAAGGCGTCTTCCTCCATGTTCTATCTGATGCATTGGGTAAGTGAAGGCCTCGTAATACAGTCAGCTGCATAATCTATATACTTCTATACTAATATAATAAAGAGTTAAGAACACTACTTTGTGAACTAATGATGAACTTAAAAGGAAGTTTTTGTAATATTACACAATATCTAAAAAATCTTAGCATTCGTTAAATAGATGTTTAATATGCTGTCAAACCAGATACCATATAAATGCAAATTAGTTATTTCCGTGTTTACAATATTTTGTAGGTCAATGTATGCATTCATGATCGTTCTTGCTTGTCTTATTTACTTGTTTTATATGTCTTATCAATAAATATCAATAAATATAATATGTTCTTAATTAATTTGTATGTTTTGATTCCAATAACATTTTTGTTAGATTTTATAGAACCATTAAGTCTTAACTAAGGTCAGAATCACAAAGCACTGTTAGATAGAAAATATTAAATTTAAAGAAACAACATCCTTCAAATTGTCGACTTGTTCCGCAAACGTGCTCTACAATTTCCTTCTTCCTGCATATAAGATGTTAGTTTCCGTTTGCTGTCAATGTTACATTCCAATTACTACGACATACACATATTTTAGCGTGTGGTCATAAAATAACAATAAGAAACTGAATCACCTGTGTGAAAACAAAATGACATGACAGTAATCTTACTAATCTTTATTCTTACTAACATTTTATATGCAAAAGTTTAGTTGGATGTTTGTTTGTTAGCGTGTATCTCCAGATCGACAATCGGTATCGTTGAAATTAGGCTTAAATGCAGAACATAGTTTATAATAGAACTAGCTGTTCCTGTGCAGCTTCATCCGCATGAAACTATAAAAAAAATATTTTATTATTTACATTTGTCAAATTATGAATAACAAATATCAAAACGACATGACATGACAACCTTGGCAATCATGCTTCCTTAATGTTGGCAGCAACTTATGGTATCTTACCCACATTATGGTTTTTATTCAAAATATTTACCCCTTAAGTTTAATGGCGTGAAAATATCTAGCCTAAAGCGTGACGTAAGTGTAGAGCTTTTTATTAAAAAAAAGAATTAGTCAAAAATATGCTGTAATTACTGACATCTTAGGCAACAAAGAAGTGTGTGTTTACGCTTTATTATAATAGTATAGATAGACATAGGACATATCTTTATAAAAGTAACTTGTCAGAACACATGTCTAATCTAAGTTAGCAAAAAAATAAAATACTTTTTCTTTGCACTGTAAATAAATTGAATATGTTTATAGTTTGGAACAATCGCGATACGGACCGTATGTAATAAATATTGATATATCGCCAGGGAATATACGATAACACAATAAAGTTAATGATCTAAAGACTATTGTTATGATAGAAGCGGAAAATAACATATCGACTCTTGCAATATGCATTACAGTTTAGTTATTGCATATTAGATAAAGAGAATAGTCTAGCCTAGTGTTTCCCTTTGTACAAATTTGAATCCTAAAATTATTCAATAAGCAATAATTATAATTGATTGAAGACTAGACTCAAAATACTTTAAAGATATCGATTTCAAAAATCTCACCATTAGAAAGCTACTGATAACGTAGGAGTAAGATAGGCTATTTTAATTTCTAAATTCTCGCGGGCGAAGTCGCGAGCAATAGCTCGTAATCTATACTCTATACTAATATAATAATGCGTAAACACACACTACTTTGTGGCGTAGAATGTAAGCAATCACACCATATATTTGAATAATTCTTTATTCTATAAAAATCCCTACACTTACAACACGGTATAGGCTATGTTTTCACACTATCAAACTTAGGGGATAAATAAATTGGAAAACCTTCATGTGGGAAAGGTACCATAAACTACAAGCTGCCAACATCACGGAGGAAAGGTTGCCATGGTTTGTAATCGTGTCATGTCATTTTGACATTTGCATTTGATAAATTGACAAATATAAACAATTAAATACAATTTTCATAAATTCATGCGGATGAAGCCGCACGGGAACACCTAGTAAATAATAATAACGGAGTCATGAATGAAGCTTTGTAGCTTAAATACAAATGTAGAAGTAAGCAAAGGTGTGTCAGGGTTATGCGAATATATCCTTGATACAATTTTGCACAAGCTAACCTTTTGACTGAGCCTCAGTGGTTTTTATCAAGACATGAACTTGGCAAAAAATGACCAATTTAAACTGACCAATCTATTTTTAAATTGAAAACTTGTGTACTCGGAAATAAATTTATCGCAATGCATTGTGATAAAATGTTTATTGTTAATGAGTTTTTATTTGGTAATAAAGTACGCAACGTGTTGTATAGAAATAGCGTTTCGAATCGCAATGAAAAGTTATTTATGTACATTTGTTCGGGTCCTTGGTATTGTAGTGGCGATACTATTTCGGAACAAACATGTACGTACTGCGAACCTTGTGCCAGTTAACATGACGAATCTTATCATATCACCTATGCTAGTTATGATGCCAATTTGTTGGATTCCGCATCTATTTATAACATATTATAGTTATTAAAAGCACATCACTATAAGATGGCAAATTTAGTACACAATTAGTGAACAGCGCGGGATGTCCCCAAATAGCCCAATTAATACGCTTATTTTCGATATTTAATAATTAATTTCCGATTTGTTTTTTTTTGTATGTTTAAGCCAGTAATAGTATAACAATGTTAATACTTTACCAGTTGCTGCTTTTAAATAAAAATATAGCCATGTTACTCACTGATAACGTAGCTTTTTAATGGTGAAATATATTTGTGAATGCAGCCATAAAAAGTCCAAATCTTTCCTCTTTATAATATTACTATAGATGTTTAAATTTTCCCAAGTTCCGATTAATGAAACTTTGTTTCGTCTTTTTATGTTACTATTTTTAGTGCAAAAATATTTCTAGTAGTATATTACAGTGCTAGTCTTTACCGATCCCTAATAAATTCTACACAAATAATTTCACAATGAAACCTTCACTATTAAAAATAGTAAACGCATTAGCAAATGATATCCTTATCTCGGATTAATATAAAAAATCTGTTATGACAGCGTAAAGCAAATATTTTTGTAAGTTATCAGTTTCGCCTTGACAAGGGCGCATCGGATTATTATCGAATAAAACTCGGTGTTGCAATTTACAAACGGTTGAATTACAAGCGAATGTATATTATTGCCGATCACAATTAAAATTTAAAATCCTACTGCAATTAGAATTGTATGCAACAAAGTAAATAAAACAGTACACAAAAACCTACATATTTGCTTCATGCTAATCGTGTTTTAGGAAATAGTGACATATTAACTAGTAATGAAGCACTTAAAAATATTCCTACCCGTAATAAGACAATAACATTGTTACCTCTAGAACGTTTTAATCTATTTTGAAGACTAAAGTATTTTCGTCCTTCCCGTAATATGTCTATAAAATGATTATCTTGTTCCAGGCTCCATAATAGTGGTGGGCTCAGCACTGGTTGTGTGGCTGACGGAGTGGCCCTACAAATATTACATCGACCCCGCGCTCAGTATAGTTCTAGTCATCTTGATACTTGCTTCAGTTTGGCCACTGTTAAGGGAATCTGCACTAATTCTGCTGCAGACCGTACCTACACATATACAGGTTAGCAATATAAAAATTATGTTATTTGCTGTATACTTTTCAAGTATTTCGTAAATAGTAGATGGTGACAATTTGTATATCATTACAAGTACTAAGATGTATTTTATTTTGGATATTTCCTTATAATCCAACTAAATATCCGACTCAAAGGACCAAACTTAATGCTAAGGTTTTGTGAATTTACGTGTAGGATACGATTACATTTAAAAATATTTGTTGATATCCTGAAATAAAGGAATAAACAATGTCACCTTTATTAGATTTTTCTGATTAGATTACAAATAAATAGATATGTGTTGCGAAATATAAAAGTTCTATGTATTGTGTGGTTAGCAAGCGGATACCAAGTTACATAAATCGATAATAATCTAAATATTTGTGGTAATACACGACTTTTTTAAATAAAGTAAAAAGGTACTATGAATTTAAGTTGTAGACCATAGATTTAATGATTGTATTTACGAGATTTATATATGCACAGTAACAAATATTTGTATCTAGAAATATGTTGTTTTTTAATAGTAAACTTATGATGTCATTCTGATATTGTTGGTTTACTCGTATGTATGTATAACAAACAGCTAGAATGTTTGTCTAGCGACACATGTCTAGTATTCGCACGTGTTATACAATGTAGGGTACTTTAATCAAATGTTTGCCGCATGTTCAAACGTTGGCAAATGTTTGCGCAGGTGGACGCGATACAGCGCCGCTTGTTGGAGAAAGTGGATGGAGTTTTGGCGGTACACGAGTTCCATGTTTGGCAGTTGGCTGGTGATAGGATTATAGCCAGTGCTCATATAAGGTATGTTAAGTCATAGTTCCACTGGTTAAATTTACCATTTTGGTTTCCTTTATTTTGTACATAAAATGTTAGCGATTATAACTTGCCATTATTTTTTATAAATCAGAATAATCACTTCTGTTCTAGAAATGTAATTAAAAAACTGAAATTTTCATGCTTAAAATATGTATTTTTATACAATTGATTTTAATTCAACAGAATATTGAAACAGCTATATATGTTGCCATGCGACAATCTTTACCTTTTGCATTTTTACTGATATTGTTATCGATGTTCCTTAGGCGTAGTTGCCAATACGTATAGCATTCATTGGTTCCGAGTTCGAATCAGATATAATTTCTATCGATATAATAATTTATTTTTGGACATTTAGAATAGATAAGACTACATAATTTTTTTTTTATATTTTAAAACTTTTATGTCAAAATTTAATGTTTGTTAATTATTTGTGTTGATTTACAAACGGTCGACCAGAGACTTAAATTGAAGAATTTATAAAAATTGAATTTGTGTGGGCCTTATTACCAAAAATGAAAAACTGTTGTTTTTCAATATTTCTAATATGGATGTTTTAAGGCTTGCCCCATTATTACCGAATACTAAATAGGTAGTAAAATTGGCGACTCTTCATACGTCACAGGCATATCTCCCGACATGTTGCTGATAACGAAAGCCTTTAATATGACCCGATAACGCTCCTCGGTGTGGGAATTAACTTATCTATCGAGAGGCTAGCGAACGACGTTTGTGATTTCAATGCAAACTTGACAAATGTACATATACACGAATAAAAGTAATAATAAATTCAAATAATACCGTTCTAGAGCAACATCTGTATTTTTTTATTTTTAAATTTACTGTATTACGGTGTGTAGTATTGTCGCAAATGCATACCCCAAAACTACGTACTTTTTTAATTTTTTTCTTGTAAAACGTCACGATTTCATTATAAATCTGACGTTTCGATTAACAAAGCGTTTACTTTGAAAAATCATGCGAGAATTAATTCCATTGGCAGAATGCCAACGGGGCCTTTGTCCTGGAATCCGCGACAGCGACTGCGATGGCCGCCGGCGCTTTTATTTCGTGTTTTAATTTTGAATGAATGATAAATTGCCTTTCTTGTAAAAGGAATTTCAATCTCGGATTTCGCTAATGAAATGGTTGGTAAAATAAATAAAAACAATGATACAAACAACTCATGTAGACGCAAAATTAATTACATTTTTGTAGCGATATTTCGTTTAGATAATATTTAAAAGCTTAATAAAAAATATATAGGTAAATACTTCCAAAAGAATGTAACCAGTACTAGTATTTATACGTCTAGATAGCCAATAAAACTTAGTTAGTTTACCTTTATCTCTATAGTTTGTTGTCCTAGTTATTAACTGAATTTAAAATAATTTATTTAACCATAATACTGACGTTTGTAAACCATAAAATCTGCCTACTGAAGAAAAACATCATCTACGTGTTTGGAGACGTCTCCGACCGCGAGACTGTTCGCAAATAACGCTATCAAACGATGTTTTGCACACGTAGCGTCAATATTAGCGCGCGGAACTATTTTTACAACGTTTTTTTGTTTATTTGGAACACGGGGCGGCCTTAGACGATTTTCTGTGTTTTTCACGATGCTATTTCGAAATTCTCTAATGATTAATGTAACGTTCAATGTCGCTGCGAATTTTACGTACTCAAGTGAACTCGTTGGCAATTAATGTGTTATTTTCAGACGCTTAATAAATAAAGGTTTCCTTTTCATAGAGAATTAGATGATAAAATCTACGCTAATATCAAATAACCATAAGGACATAATAGCGTCGGTGACTCGGGGGTTAAGCACTTGCATCCGCAGGTTGTGGGTTCGAATTCAATTTTATTTTTTGATTTTTAAATTTCATGTGTTTACCCGACGTTTTTACGGCTAAAATCATGCATATTTAACGCCTGAACATATCTACCAAGAAATTCAAAGATATGTATTTAAATGGGCCAGCTTAGTTGACTAAGTCACCCCTAATTTAGGTAGGGTCCGAGCCACTATTTGGGGACTTATAGTGAACCAATACTGATGACATAAGATTGAATGCACCAGATTTTAACTCTTTATTATAGTAACGTGAGTTTAACTATAATATTTTTGCGCGGTTGCAGTTTTCAGTATATCGGATATCCAAGTATATTGTAATTTAAAGACAAAATTTGCTTTCGGCGAACATAATATCGAAGTGGAGACGTGAAGATTGTTTATATAACAGTGAATCACACGGCCTTTGTTAACTGATATATTTAAGTCCTACCTTCGCGTTCACAAAGGATCAATTGATTTGTTAAACAAAGAATTTCCTCGATCATTGCCGGACTGGGTAGGATTTATATTTCCACATCCTCCTATCTTAGGACAGTAGAACCTCGATAACTCAAACCTCGGTAACATAAAAACCTCTATAACTCCAAAAAATATGTTCCCTTCCCATCCGAGCCCAAAACCTCTAAACATAGACCCTTGATGACTTAAAACCTCTATAAATTAAAATATTTTGTGTTTCCCTTGGACTTTAACTTATCCAGGTTCTACTATGTAAAAACATAAACGTTTTCATCGACAGAAATTTTACGAGAATTTTTTTACTTTCCAGATGTAGGAATCTATCTGAATATATGAAGATAGCTGAGAAGGTGAAGGAATTCTTCCACAACGAGGGCATTCACTCCACGACCATACAGCCGGAGTTCATTGAGCTGCCGCTAGATGGCACTGAGGTAATTTAAAATTTTATTTATTTTTATTTTATTTTATTTATACAAACATACAATATCACAATTTAAATATAATTTTACGAATACATTTTTCACATTTTTTTTCGCTTCTAATTTTAAATTCGGTATTTTGTTCAACTATATGTATATCCTTGGCTCCTTTACTATGTTGATTCCCTGTATTAAAGGAGCCAATGACTTTTAAAAATCTACTTTTTATTATGTTCTTATGAAATTTACTGATATTTAGCGGACTAACTGGTATGTAGTCGTTAAAGGGTCATTAAAGAAATGTAACACTAACCGACTGCTTAAGTAATCATAAATCAACTCTGAGTATAGTAGGTAAAAGTAAAAAATGGTAATTAAAGGTTTCAAGCTTAATAATGTTTAAATGACATTTCTTATAATTTTGTCTGGTTTTCGTTGTAAGAAAAGACCAGGTCATAGCTAAAATAATCCGCTGTGGGAGAGCCATAAACAAGAAATAGAATAGAATAGAAGCTAAAATAATTGCCATTAAAACAATCATACTTAATATTATAAATGCGAAAGTTTAGATGGATGGATGTTAGTTTGTAGACTAAACGGATATCGATGAAATATTGTATAGATGTAGAGGATAGTCCAGAACTCATAGGCAAACACTTTTTTTTTAATTCCAAGTGGACGGAGTCCCGGGCGTAAGCTAGTAAATAATAATAAAGAACAGATATTTTACTTAACATTTTTACTTTTAAAGTGTTAACAAATTATCATTTCCTTACAGACCAGTATAATAACAGTTTTATTTTTTAATAGATTTATGCACCCCAATGTGTAAAGCAATTTAACCATATGTAAAGGAAGTCCATTCAAATATACGTGTTATTCGAATCCTTTCATATTGTAATATAATTCCCGAAAATTGCGCACAGCTATTGAAATTTAAATGACGAGTGCATTAGTCAGATATTGATGTATTTATTATAGCTGTTGCTCGACTTCGTTGAAATTAAAAAAAAAATATAGCCTATGTATCTAATAACGTAGCCTTTAAAAGGTGAAAGAATTTTTGAAATCGGCCCAGTAGTTTTTGAGTTATTGCAAAACATCCTACAGGCCCTATCTGGTCTGCATTGCAATACTTACAGAATTTCATCCCTCATTTCGTTTATTTATTTATTTTGACGTCATATACTTGTTTTTTGCATGTTTTTACTTTTAGTTATAATTGGTATAATTTTAAATTTGTTATTTTCTGTGTATTCTAGATTTTGTAAGTGCTGTAGTGTTCTGAATAGATTAAATGATTATTATTATTATTACTTACAAAAAAACAAATCGTTCTTCTTCATAATAGTGTAGATGAGATCGGTTGGATATTATGAGAAATATATCTTTATGAAATACTAGCTGTTCTCATGCGGCTTCATCCGCATTGTATTGTGAAAAATGTTCTTTACATTCCATAAAACTCAATTGCAAATGTCTAAATTCAAATGACAATGAAGTTCCTTTGCCTGAGAACTCAAATAACCATGCAACCGTTCTTAGTACCAGCAAAGCTGTAGTTTAATCTCGTAATTTTTGTCCCTTTCTCTCATGCCCTAAAGAGCCTGAAAGTGTAGGCGTTTTTATGAAAAACTTGCTGTGATTGCTAATGTCCTATAACAAAGTATGTGTTTACGCTGTATTATATTAAGTACTAGCTGTTGCTCGCGACTTAGCTCGGGTAAAATTAATAAATAGTAAAAAAGCCTAAATTACTCATTGTTAATGTAGTTTTTTAATAGTACTAGCTGTTCCCGTGAGGCTTCATGCACGTGAAATTGTAAAAAGTTTATTTTATTGGTTACATTTGTCAAATTATTAATTGCAAGTGTCAAAATGACATGACATGATGACAAACCATAGCAACCTTGATTCCTTGATGTTGGCAACAACTTATGGTCTCTTTCCCACATTAGGGTTTTTATCCAAAATATTTAGCCCCTAGTAAGTGTCACAAAGAAGTGTGTGTTTACGATTTATTATAATATAGTAAAGATAAGAGGTTTTTAAAATTGGCCCAGTAGTTTTTGAGTTATTTCAATACATCCAAAATTACGAATCTTTCCTCTTTATAATATTAGTGTAGATATGTTTGTGTACTTTCGTGCGTTTTAAGTTTAATAAATTTAAACAAAGCGTAACTGAATCCTTAGAATGTGTTATAAAGAATAAATCGTATTCAGATAATGTTAACTAAATAGTATTACTAGTGTAAGAAATAGTAATTATGGTGCAGATGGTGAGCGGAGTGTCAGCGGCGGACCCCTGCGCGCTGCACTGCCCCCCTAACGACCTCTGCCACAACGCCACGTGCTGCGGACCTAACCAGCAGGTATGTTCACAGTAGAGCTCGCTTTACATCTTCGCACTGCGGCGCCGGCTGCCAACGATACCACGACCACACAGAAGACAGGTGTCAAATGGAACCAATTCCGCGTTTTCTGATGAATGTGGTACTAAAGGCCTGATTTTAGTCCCTTTCCCTTCCCACCCTTTTCTTAAGAGGAAAGGATGGAAAGGAAAAGTGGATTTAAAGGTGGAGGGGACGCATAGGAAGGGAAAATGTCCTCTTTATATGCGTCTCCTCCATCAATTAAGGGTAGGCAACGCATCTGCAATTGCAGATGGTTATGGGCAGCGGTCACTTTCCATTTCGGTGGATTCAGGTGGCCGCTTGCTTATTGCCACTTATAGTATAAAAAAATACCATCATCATCGCATCTTCACCAGCTCACTATATTTCGCTGAGAGTCTCAGAAACTACCCTAAGTTAGTGATTAGGTCTTAGTCAACCACGCTGTACTGCGGTTTGACTTCACATAACTTTGTATTTCTTTAAATGTGCAGACATCACTATGTTTTTCTTCACCGTAAGAACGTTGGGTAAATAATGTACTTATGAATTTCGGAAAATTGAAAATCACATTGGTACGGTGGGATTCGAATCTAGGACAAGTCAAGTTTCAAACTCAAGTAACCGACGATCGAATAACTTCACATTAACATATTATCAAGAAAACATAACTTATATAACAAATTCAAAGTATAAAGTCCTGCAATATAGTTAATCCTAGACTCATCTAACTTAGGGTATGCTCTGAGCCCCTTCAGTAGGGACTTACTAACTGTATGATAGGGGGCCATTTTAATAAATCACTTTTGACGTTACATCGAAAGTCAACATGTAACCTGGTTAAGGCGATGTTTTTTTTTAAATTAGAACTATACGATTGCTTAACTTGTCCGAAATTTTAATTTTTTTTTTGTAATGGGAGTTACAAGCACTAGGGATGTTAGAAAAATTTTTTTTTTTCACATGTATTTGTGAAACGAATTACACTTTATTTAATTTTTTTTTCAGTAAGTCTCATCTTAAAACAAATGTAGACATCACGTGACCTATTAAAATGGCCCACCCATGCTTTAAATGTTTCCAATATAAAAGTTGTTTTATTTTAGAATTTATCTAAAGTAGGCTCTCATTGCTTTAATCACGTTTGTAAGGAGGAAAACGATATATTTGTGAAGATTCTTAGTAGATATATTTTTCTATTTGGATTGCAGTTTTTCAGTTTAGAAACGATAACGGTACGGTAATATTTTTCAAGGACGAGAGCGATTAGCTTTGCCCAGTCGGAGTTCTACAAGTTTACTGTCAAGAATATAGAAAAATCAGTGTTTATAAATGTGTATAGTTTATTATATTTTTAATAGTTTTTATGTTATATCGGTGCCAAATGTTAGGAATATTTTAGATGTTTAGATATTGTTTAGATAGGTTACTTTTTTTTTGTTTTGTATTAATGTTAATCATTATACGTACGCTGTGATAATTTGGTTTTTTATTTATCTTTTTTTATACACTGACTTACACGTTTTAATACAATTTAGTACATAATACACTGTTATGTTTACTATTATACATTATTTTTAAAATTTCACTAAGAGACGATAAGAAAGTATTTTACCGTTTTTTAGATTTTTCATATGTTGTTAATTTTATCTTATTCACTACAATAAGAAGTTATTTTCCAAATAACATTAAAAATAACATAATAAAATTACACTAATAACAAAATACATTACCTTACCAAAATAGTTATATTTTCACAATTTAACACTGGTTTTTTATATTTGGAGATACAGTTTAAAGAAAATTCACTTCGCTAATGAGATAAAGGGTACTATTACTTTCTGATTTTAGTATTTTACGGTATTTATTTCATTACATGTATTTTATTGGTTAGCGATTTTAGTTAGATTTGACCCATGCTTACTAGAATATTTTAATTTTATTATGATCATTAAGTTAGTAAATAACTAAATATTAAGATTCTGACTTTCCCATGTATTAAGAAATAAATTATTCCAATTTTAAAATTAACCAAGATTTGTATCTATTTAAAGTAAAAGGTATGCTTAATTATTCAAGAAATGTAGCTTTAAAATATTTGTAGTATTCATAATTATTCATAGAGAATAGTAGTTAACAGTATATTGCAATAAAAAAGTTAACTATAGTCGAATTCAAATGGAATGAAAATTATAACAAACGTATCTTAACTTTTTTATCTTTTGTTTTTACAAATATGTTCGTATCAATTTAAATAATTAAACTCTATAATAAAATCCATCTTTCTAATATTATAAATGTGAAAATTAAGATGGATGTTTGTTAGAGTTTGTAGCCTAACGGATTTCGATGAAATTTTGTGTATATATAGAGGATAGTCTGGAAAAACACATTGGCTAATCACTTTTGCTTTTTTATTCCATGCGGGCGAAGTCGCGGGAGAAAGCTAGTAGACCATAAATGTATTAATCAACCATTTTATTTCCATTGAATTCAACCTTAGTTACATGATCTTATATACTTAAATACTGACTTATAATCTAGATACCAGTGTAGATGACCTAGGTATATTGGTACAATTCCAGGAGCGCAGTACGCCGTCGCCCGCAGTGACGCCCTACCTGTGTCGTCAGCGGACTATGGGCTCGCGCGCGGAGTCCGCGACCTCCGTGGGCCCCGCACAGGCAGCCAGGAATCTAGACGCCCTGGAATGTGGGTACGTATCCGACTTGAAGGACCATTTCATTCGTCTATACTAGTTTAATAATATTAAAATTTAAATTTCCCTACGGAGGGTCGGCACAGTATGTGCTGCTCTTCCATACATATCTATCAAGCGTCATATCTGAATCCACTCCTTTCTTAAGTATCACTCTTTTACACAATCCATCCATACTTTCTTCGGTCTTCCTCTACTTGTAGTCGTCCACATTCATTCTTAACACTTTCAGGTTTATGTCCCCATCGTCTCGTCGCATAACATGTCCATACCACGCTAACCTTTTGCTTCTCAATTTCTTTACCACTGGCGCTACTTTCAAACTTCCTCTAATATACACATTCTTAACTTTATCCATTCTTGTCACACACATCCATCTTAACATACGCATTTCAGCATAATCATACATAAATTTGTAGCTAATACATCTAACTATCTTACTAATATTATAAATGCGAAAGTTTAGATGGATGGATGTTTCTTTTTGTAACCTAAACGGCTGAACGGATCTTGATGAAATTTGGCATAGCTAAAGAGTATGGTCTGGAAGAACATATAGGCTAGTTTTTTTTAATTCCACGCGAATGGAGTCACGGCCGAAAGCTAATATAAAATAGCATAAGTAAGATTCGGCTGTTAAAACCCATAGAAACGTAAACTGGCTTGTGCTGGATTTTGTAATTTTTAAATATATTTAAAAAACATTACTTGCACAACTGAGGACTTTTAAGATTTGTATCGTTTCTCCAACAAAATTCGAAAACTCAGAATACACTTAATTGATTCAATACGTAAGTTACGTATTTAAATGCACGAAGTAAGGAAAAAGCAAGTCATGTTTGCTAGAACGCATATAAATTGCATTTGAAAAAAATCACTTGTTATTTTATTATGCACGTAAAGTACGCATTGATTGTCGCTCGGGGAAAGACACAAAACGACAAAGGAAAAAAATATCTAAAGCCTTCAATACTGCACAACTTCAGTTTTAATTGAGCAATCGAATTGTACAGTTAAAGTTTTTCCAACA
>NW_013525916.1:2159622-2166733 GCF_000836215.1 Papilio polytes
CTCAGCTTATAATGGACGTTTCCACGGTCCAGTGACGTATGTGTATACAGTTGTAGAAATATATTCCCTACCCACTTGTGATCATCGTGCAGCAAACAGTTACCATAAAAAGTTTAATTTAGTACTTTTATATCTTCCTATAAGTTTTCGACATAATTGCGTTATGAACGACTGTAAAAGATATTTATTATCTGTATGAAACCAAATTGTTTACGCCATAACTGTACAAACAACAATCTTTCGAATTTTAAAATAGATTTTCGACTATTCTGAGAGTTTGCACTTACTAACACTAAACACCTAAACAAACCTATCTTTACGTAAAACAGAAACCCTTCAGTGAATATTTCCCAGTAAACAGATAAAAAATAATAACCCTAATCAATAGTCAACAGAATAGACAAGAAGATTGTTACGTAGTTGATTAAGTACAAGGAGCACCTCGACCCTACGACCCAACCATACTTCCTATTATCAAGTCTAGCTTAGTATTTATAGACAAACACTAGATGCGGCACACTTAAGTGGATCTAATGAATGGTCTCTCGTAGACCACCTACCGCCTAGACCGGTCGGTTGACCTGTAATTTACTGCCGGAGAAAGCTCAAATTGCCGAGCACTTCATTCTATGTAGGTCGACTTCCCGGCTTCAATTTGTTAACACTTGTGATAAAGATGGAAATATATGCCAATAAAATATGGTAGCTGGCATGCCGGCTAGTAACACGATGTATATGCAAACCAGTAAAAATCTATGAGATCGTATTAGACAACCTGTCAGTTGTCAAATGTGTAGTACATGCCAGGTACTCGATACACGAGGATATGTTCATTAAATTACTAAAATTACTGGTAAATTTAATATCGATTAGATATTGCCGATGATAATCGAAGAACCATCGAATCAGGACACACGTGGGGTTTGGTTTGTTTAGCAAATTGTACAAAGATAACTACGTGGGTGGTTTGCCGGTTTGTATTGAGCACAGTAACCTTTAGAAAGTTCTTAAATGTCGAGATGTTTCCCGACACAGAGTATTATAGTTATTGTTGTTTATGAATATACTTTAAAACTTATGATTCGCCAATTTTTATTAATGAAATTGATTTAAAAAGATATTTTTTACAGAAGTTCGGTCTGTCTAATCGCAATTACTTTCATAACAAAATAAGAAGAAAGTATTCTTTATAGTTTTCTATAAATTGGTTGAACTTTTAAAAGTATTTTGACAAAAAACGCGATAAGCTAAGAAATGTTATGACAAATAAATAGTTTTAATATTACAAAAAAGTTAACCGTTCCCTCTGTTATTTAATTAGTCTGTGCGTTTGAGACATTTGCAAACAATAGCGATGTGCACGTGCAGGACGCGTCTTGCAAAAACTGGTCTGCTCTGTGTTAGCCGGGATTTTGTACACAACGCAGACATCCTTTCCCTTTCGACATCGCTGAAATATACCGTTATTTCTGTTAATATTTCGATAATATACAGTAAACTTTTATTATTAAATAACATTTATAGGTTATGTTTAATGTACACATGTCTATGAAGAAAATCAAAGATGTGAAGCTATCCTGCATTAAGCCTGCGTTTTGGTTACATACAATATTTGAATCAATCCTCTCCTGTCGTCATTATGTTTTTTCCGTCCCAGTTCTTCTAGAATATTCGACATTTAGTACTAAGAGTAATGATTAACATTGCATGTGAACATGCTACAAATAAATAAATAAGTTAAACAGATAACTGTTATTGCTATTAAATTTAATTAACTATTGCTTAGATAGAATATTGTTTACTTTAGTACAATGTAATTAAATCGAATCTCGTTAATAATGGAAACAAATTAATGCTATATATATAGATAACGCTATGTACTACAGTAGAAACATGTTATCTGAAGCCCTGAATTTACTCTATATCGTAAAATCGAAGTTTTATCTCTCTCAACTCCTAATTCATTACCCCCTTTATTTCATTCAACGAAACCAAGGCTAGTATAACACGTGCACATAGTTTAAAATCCGTTCATCTCAGTGTGACCTAGAGACGTCACCGCTTAGAAAAAAGGCGCTTTGATTCATGCGACCAAAGTAAACTGGTATAACATGATGCAAAATTAATGTCGGCTCGCATCAAACTCTGGGCATCACAATTTTAGGTATTAGTGGAACGTAAGAGGATGTAGATTTTACGGTGCAGGGTAATATTGTACGGGTACTAGCTTATATAGATTTATTTAAATTCAAAGATGGCAACCAATCCTTACCGTCAGCGTGAGTTATAATAGTCGACTTTAGCTTCGAGCAGCCAGAAAACATGTAATAGTTTGCGCTCTTTGCTTGCCTTGCTCGCTTGAATCTTCCACCAATAGTGAAAGCATTTGCATAGATGTTTTCAGCGAATGACAAGCATCAATAAAGTTTGCATCTTGATGTAGGTTGTGGGCCGAGCGCCCCGTGTGCCTAAGCTATACAAACCAGACCACTCGGCTTCCGTTAGCTTTGATGTATTTGTTTATTGCTATTTTACGGCATCGTAATAAAGTAGCGGTTTAAACAACAATAAAGACATACTAAAGCTAGAAATGTTTTTATAATTAACCTCAGTATTGTTCCTGTCAAATAGCACGTTTCTATTCCAAGAGTTAAGTTGAGATTATTTTGTTTTCTCTAACTTTAAACCGGAAATCCTTGTTTTAACTTGTCTATATTTTAGTAATGTTTATAGTAAAGGGTTTGTTTGGATTTGAATTGCTTACATATTAGTGCTTCTGATCATATTTCACATTTTTTCAACAATTATCAAACAAATAAAATCATTTACGGTGGTTGAAAGTGTTTTAAAAGCAATTTGTGGTATAACGATCAATTATATTGCATAGCGGTGTTTTGTTAAAGTTCTGCCAGCGCGATATGCAAATATCAACTGTATTTCAATCTTTTAAGCTATAATTTTAAATAACAAATATTTTTTAAACATCATTGTAAAAAGTTAACAAATCAATAGAATTTAACAAGCTTGTTTGCTTTCTACATTTATGTGTGAAAATTCTTCGCGATAGCGAAAGATTTTATCACGCAGTTTAAATATTAATTACGTAATTTTCATCTCGTTTATCCATAAATTAAATATTTGTAGAATGTCCGGAGTATATGACATCTTATGGTCACCCTAGTCGGTTCTAGATATCAGATAATTATCGAAGCACACTTACGCAGTTTCCCTGTATTAAGTTATGAGAGCATCGGCTTTTGCATTAATACTGTATCACACGAGGGCAGTACAATAAGCAGTAGGACAAAACAGTAGAATATTTGAACGAACAGCGACTAACCAATAGTGTGCTTGCAGTACTGACTTCTTATACTATTCTGTCATCCTGTGCTTCCCTAGTGGGAAACTCGTATAACAGATGTTTTCAATTTAACGGTGAGTGTGGATTGTTTGACTTCCATGGAATTCAACCGCGAATGAATTGCGCCAATGTAAATCTATTACACGGTACAGATAACCTGGGAATGACTTTAAGATTAAAATCTACTTACTCTACTTAGAATAAAATAGATTAACTTTCTCATACGACATCTATACTAAAGGTATCTCTGATTCTACTTAAGGACTTTAATTGTAAGTAAGAGTCGCATGGTCACGTCTTATTTTTTTGTGTGGTTTATGGTAAAATGAAATAAATAACTTTCCGTTGGAAACGCCTAGATAACAGAGTAGATATTACTTACTCAGGACTAGGGATTTCAGTTAAGATTATATTTCTTCTTATCTATTTTCTTTCCATATTCCAGATGCAGACAATCCTGCACCACAACGGCAGCGGTTCAGCGGCGTACACCAGCACGCTGAAGCGACGTGAAGTGCACCGCGCTATCACGCTGCATCCTGTCAAAGATCATCGACAAATGTACAGACTGCACACTTATTTCAAGGTACATATTGCAAACAGCTGCAGATTACGAACGAAAAACTTTTTGACACTGTCATAGAAAATTATAATCTGTTGCTATAATTTCCGTTTCTGATTGTTGCTGTCTCAAGATGTCTTGTATCTCACTTTCCGCCTTTAAGTGGGTTTAAAATAGTTCCTAATAGAAATCCAGACCAGTCAATTTGTCGCATTATTAACAAAGATCATGAAATTTTATACATCGCGGCAATTTCAAAATATAATTCGAAATTCAAAATTATGTAAAACCTACATGGATCTAGAAAATTGCTTAAAAAGAGGACGCAAAGAGTTTTAATTTAGCAACGATTATGACTTATGACCACTGGGAAAAATACCTTATCATACTCTAACTAATATTATAAATGCGAAAGTTTGGATGGATGGGTGAATGTTTGTTACAGTTTGTAGAATAAACTGCTGAACCGATCTCGATCTTCTCGAGAAGATATAGGTTACTTTTTTAAAATTCCACGAGGACGGAGTCGCGGGCGAAAGCAAGTCAGTCTATAAAGAAAAGCATTACAGTTTTACCTTATTAAAACATAGCCAACAAAATTACTCATTAGTTCCCCAAACCATGGTTTATTTGTTGTACACAAACATTTGTTGTTTGCACTTGTTCCCGTCACGTGGCGGTGTTTGTTCGAGAAACATAACGCATTAATTATTTACATTTAATAGTTTATTTAAAAGATGTACATAAAAAGGCATTGATGTTAATAATCCCAATTAAATAAGACCAAAGAAAAACTTAACAAAATACGTATTGTGTGAAAGAGGATATGCTTAAGGGAGTGGATATGACGGCTGATAGAGATGTATTGAAGGGTAGCACATAGCTTGCTTCACGAGAACTGAAGACGAATTACTTATCTCGTCTTGTTCTATAAAACTTTAGTAAAACCTGTACGTCTAATACATTAGCTTCTCAGTTTCTTAGAAGGGCCACTTGTTTTACGTTCGAAACGAGTTTTCAGGCGGCCAGTGACCCTGGCGAAACAATGCTGCACTCGGTGTCACACATTGCTAAATTAATCTTAAGTTTCTACTGCTGAAACACATGTTGGAAAACACATTATCATTTGTCGTCTCACTCTGCCTCTTAAAAGAATGAGAGATGACAATGTTTTTGTACAAGTTTTAAGTCAGTCGAAACGGCTGAACTAACTTAAATATGATAATTGGAATAATCTCTCTATCGTATTTACGTAGGGCCGAAAAGTTACGAGGTTTAGGCTAAACGCCATCTGTATTCGGCCACCTCAAGCCCGGTGAATATGTAAATGCCTCTTTAAGGCAATCAGTGTCCATTCAGTCACAAAAAAAGGCCGAAAAGAGTCGTTATCTGTTTCTTAATGCAGTGTCATTAATTTATCCGCCTTAGTGAATGTTTAGGGTGATATACCAACGCTTAGGGTTTACCTTATTGTATTGACTTTGAATGCGGCAGTTTCTTAAATGAACATTTACTTGTTTATTAGTAGGACGTGGTTAGTGTAGTCGTTACTGTAGAGAAAGTGAAAGGTCGAGAGGTCAGACGCTACCGCATATTCCTTGCTTCTTTCTACAATACTCGTTGGCCTTGCCGCGAAAAGGTTAACGGGAGGATTTCTTAATTTAAATTTAAAATTAGTTATTAGCATCAAATTACCAGAACGAAAGATATTTTTTATATGAAAAGAAAATGTTAAACAAAACTGATGTAAATTTTAATTATTTTGAAATCCTTTCTCAGACTTTGAATAGTCATCTTCATTTACTAAATATATTATTATTTAGAGTGAATCTTCAATAAGTAGAAAGCACATTTTCATCTTTGTTAAAATGTTTTCGACAATATGCAGCCAACATTACTTTCATGTTTTTATAACCTGTTCTAAAAATTCAAAGCGTAAAAGCTAACTGGCAGCACACAAAAAGCCGTTTATAAAAACAAAACCAAGTAATGGCATAATAACACAGTCGTGTATGGCGGCCTACACAAGGCCCTTTCAAACACCGCTAACAAAACGAGCCGTTGAATTACACAATCTGGTTGTATGCTGTCGCGGCGCCTGTTATTTCTGAAAGGTCGCAAACGAGCAAATAACTAACTGTCTATAGATACATTAAATTTAAATAAACTAGAGATTAGCTTTTATTTACAAAATAGAAAATAACTAACGAGAATACAGAAAGAATAGCAACTTGGGATAGGATTTAAATGCGAAAACATAAAAATTAAACCTCTATGTTTGTACCCTTTGATTTGTTATTCGTTGGCACAATGTTCGTATCTGTGAAGCTTCACAGAACAAACATAATCAACTATTCAATTTTATTAACTTTGCACAAAAGAGTTAAACAACTTGCCAATGTTGGTATTTCCGTTATATGACGTCGGTTCAAGAGGAAAATAAATAGATTGATGAATGATACTACGTACACTGCCATCTATTGATATTCTAATTGCACTAATTTCATTTTTAAAATTATTAGATTTGAATATTCTTTTTTATGATTGGCCAGACGTAATTCTTAATTTAAAAATTGAAAATAATCATTTAAGTTTTAATGTCTTGTTAGGAAAAGGTTTTAATGTAATTAGGTGAGATAATGACTTTTATTTTTGGTCTGCATAAACCGGATCGCGGCTGGAGTAGCGCGTCGTATACCGTTCTGTAGACTGGTACGGACATCGACACAAACTATTTGCATATTATGTTCGGGAGAGGTGCAATGAACGAATTAGTTTAGACTCGCGCTAGTTTAGCGCTAACATAGATATGTAGGGTGACCACGATTTTATATTTCGTTGATAATTTTTTTATCTAAATTTTAACTCTAAGTGGTTACATGATCTTTACCGCTTGTTTTCCAGAACCTTCGTGTCCAGGAGTTGAAAGAGCGTTCGTTGGACCTGCATAGGGACATCGCCGCGTCCGTGCAAGAGCTGGGTGTGGAAGTCGACAAGGTAGAGAACTATGTGCTGCCGGGCGGGGAGCCTCTCTTCCCGCATAAGATGGGAGAGGACGGGTATTTAGGAAACAATAGGATATTAGGTAAGGTATACTACGTCCTTATTAGTTATGTTTGTCATTAAGCAATTTATAAAATCCTTTTTGTGGGAGTAACACAAATGTTTTTTTTTTCAAGCGTGAAGAC
>NW_013525916.1:2167583-2169045 GCF_000836215.1 Papilio polytes
TTTATCTTAAACAATATTAAAACGCAAGACAATAACGTTTGTTACACATAAAGCAACAGTCAATTTATAGCTTCCTGCGACATATATATCTATCTATCATACTAATATTATAAAAGCGAAAGTTTAGATGGATGGATGCATGTTTGTTAAAGTTTGTAGCCTAAACGGCTGCAGGGATCTCGATGATATTTGGCATAGATGTAGTGGATAGTCTGGAAGAACACAAAGGTTTTTGTTTTTTTTTTTTAATTACACGTAGACGGGGTCGCGGGCAAAAGCTAGTACTAATATAATAAAGCGTAAACACACACTACCTAGTAATTGTTATTCAATATCAAAGGCCTTCGTTGTCATTTGTGCTTTTGACATTTGTAATTGAAAAGTTAACAAATGTAAACAATAAAATAAAGTTTAATTAAATTATTAATTTTAATAATATCATGCGGATGAAGCCGCACGGGAACAGCTTGTATACAATGTCACAGAACACTCATATCTTAGTAAACGTCTTTTAGTTAAAATCTTTTATGCTTTGGCATTTCTTTTGTACCTCCTTCATGAATACACGAAAGCTGAACTGTTCCCAAAGTTTAACTTTTATGACTGCATAATTTCAGGTACGGAGATAAGAGAGTTACCGATCGGCGAGCCTCCTCCCCCCGAGGAGCCGTCCATCCTGGAGCAGGTGGAGGGCGTGGAGTACGAGGACTTCGACGAGCCGAGCCAGCAGCAGGGCTTCCTGGAGCGGCTGGGCGTGCGCGGCGCGCTGGAGAGCGGCCTCATGCGCATACACAGCAACCTGCCCAAGGTGCTGCAGTGGAATGATGACGAGCTCGAGTACCCGCTTTATGACAGACGCATTAACTTCATCATGCCGCTCTCCGGCAGACAGGAAACCTTCGGTAGATTCATGAAGAATTACGAGGATATCGTACTCAAAACTGATCAGGTGGTGTCTTTAATTATAGTGCTGTATCTAGATAGTAAAAACCCAGTGGATTACGTGAACGCACAGTCTCTAGTCAAGTATTACACGGATATGTACAGCAAAGATATAAGAATAATACAAATGGGTTCGACAACTTTCTCGAGAGGCGCCGCTCTAACTGAGGGGCTGAAGCTGTGCCAGGATGATGACCTGATCTTCTTTATCGACGTGGATATGATGTTCAACCATCTATCGCTGAGGAGAATTAGAATAAATACGATAAAGTACACACAAGTGTACTTCCCCATTGTATTCAGTGAGTTCAACCCAGACGTGGTGAACGGTGAAGATTATAATAAATTTAAAGACGAAATATTAATCGCGGACGATGATATTGGGAAGTTCGTTGAAGAAGAAGAAGAAGAGGAACCTAAGACTGAACGAGAGCTCGCAGACTTGAAGTACAGCACGGAGATAAACGACGACAATGGATACTTCAGACAGTACGGTTTCGGTATCTTAGGCTTGTATAAG